>NC_035449.2:56624154-56729154 GCF_002127325.2 Helianthus annuus | reverse complement strand
ATTTTAGCTTATAACGACATTCCTTATACTATTATTGGCGGTATCGGTTTCCCTACTTTTCCTAGATGAGAACCCACTAGCAAACTAACAATTAGCTATATTTAGCTCAAAGGAACCTAAAACCGGGTCAGGCCTACTCACATATCCCAAATTAGACACAAGCTTAACTTTTTTACTCATATTATTATTATTTGAAACCCGAACAAACCTGATTTTTCTATCATTTTCCGTATTTATTTGCAAACATCTAAAACAAGGACATTTTATATTTTTTCAATTTTTTTTTAAATTTTTAAATTTTTTTTTGTATTTTTCAAATTTTTATGACTCAAGACTCCACTAACTAGATACTAAACGATAGTTTCTCATCCCCACACTTAAACTCTACATTGCCCTCAATGTAGGATGGAAACCGACTCAAAAGACTAAAAATAAATAAGAAATAAAAGACTAAGGGCAAATTAGAAAGGACTTAGCTGGTTTTATGACGCGTAAGATGCAAAACTCTTGTCCAATCCAGCTCGATCGTATAGCATTTCGGTCACGATCGGCTTTGACTCTGACTAGTACACTCGGTAAATGCCTGATATTCGAAAAGCAACTCCAAACTCACTCGAATGGAGATTGAGTACGGGCGGTACTTATTCAAACCTGCATAAACAGAAACAAGCAAAACCAAAGGAGTACCGACTCTAAAAAAACGACTCAAACGATACTAACTTAGACTCAATATACAAACACTACGACTCTATACAAACTCTATGAAACCTCCCCACACTTGAATTTAATCAGGAGGTTTCTCCTTTATCCAACCCCGGTCCAACCCGTTTAATTTTAATTGTTCATCATTATTTATTAAAAAACTAACGATGAAACTAGAAAATATTTTAAGACATTCAAACGGCTCTAACCACCAAAATTTAAATTTACCTGGACCAAATCTGATACGATGCATGTAATGAGGAAGATGGGTGTCTCTGCACTTTAGTGTTGCCTTGAACTTCCTTTTGCACCATCTTTGTATCCTCAAACTTTGTCGATCCAAGTTCCTTCGTGCCTTCTACCGTGTAATTGTGGCGGCGGTCCAACTTCTAGCTTCTCCACGGGCCGGCTATCAAACTCCTCAACCACGTTCTCTTCTATGTTCGGTGTATGTTTGATCTCCATGGTCGGCGTCTCTACAAGTAATGTCTCTAGATAGGCGAGATCACCAACCGGATCAAATTCTTCATCTTTAAGAGTTGGCAAACCTACCAACTCATCACCAAACTCCTCCTCCCAAGATGGTACATGCTCCTCAATTTTCGCATCTTCCATCTTGTCCAGTGGCTCACAAACTTCTTCACTCCGGGCTGCGATGTAGTCGGGCACCTCCAACTCTGCCTCTTCTACTACCCCCTCATCATCATCACTCCAAAATCCATCATTGATATCCCATGGCGTGGGACACCAATAGCTGGAATTAACGACTTGCTGAACCGGAGGTGGGATTGCAATGTCCATTATCGTCTCCGGTTCATGGGTGTGATCCTCATCTTCTTCATGCAAGGGCTTAAAATGTGAAACCTGCATGACATCGTCCTCACAAGACACGGGTAAATCTGATTCATGAGAATTATAATAATTAAAAGTAGAATCATAATATTTACATGGCAGTGGGATCTCAATGCACATTTCTCCCCCCGAATCTGGAATTGTATAATCCATCTCACCATCGACCGTTTGATATCCTAAATAACTCCCATTCAATATCATACGTGTAACGGCCTTGGCTCTTCAAGCTCTTTGAACTTAAACTATCAATTGCGGCTTGAGTCCCCCTATCTCTTTCTTCCTTAGCAGCCTTAACCCAATCAAGGAATTCCTCTGTTGTTCGTTTTGGTTGCCAATTCCAAGGCTGATATGACTGTGGCTGCACATAAGGGTTAGCATCGAAATCCATGGAACACCCCGAATTGTTTGGACAATATTTGGTGTAGTGGGGCCCTCCACAGATAAAACACATGATAAAAAAATATAAAAAAATTAACTAATAAAAATACATTTACAAAGACGACTAGACACACTACTACTAGACACAAACCCTAAGACTCAAACTACAAATAAGACCAATTAAACAAATAAGATCAGTCAAAGCTAATAACGCAATCGCCTAAGTGTCCCCGGCAACGGCGCCAAAAACTTGATGTGCAAATTTTGGTCTATTAAAAAACTAACCTAATCTAGACACCCGAGTTTTAAATTCATAACTAAGACTCTCTAAATGCTAGACCACTGACACGTAAGTGTACCTATCGTACGTAGTAAAGCCTAATGAAGTCCGAGTATCGAATCCACGAGACACTAGCGACGCTAAATAGACTATGACTCAACTAATTAAGTAATTGGTTTAATTTATGTTTTTGGGATTTTTTTTTCTAATTCTACTAAAGAGAGTAAACAAAATAACAGAACAAGAAAGCAAGATGGTGAAGTGACGAGAAACAGACAATGATGAGAAAGAACTACCCAGGCTTCAAATCCCGATGACCAACCCATGACCTCTAGTCCTGACCAATAGCTAAAGCTCCGAATCTACACAGAAAACCTCTCGCTAAGGATGATCAACCAAAATAGAAGATGGAACAAAGTGATGAAGTTCTAAATTGGAAACGACTCGAGCTATCAACACCGAATCCTACGACTGTCAGACTAAAAACAACTATGGTGCTAAAATCATTCGGTCATGAAGCTAAACCTGTTAAATAACTGAAAACATAGGAGATCCTAAACGCGAATAAGTAGCTGGATCCGAGCTGTCGGCCACCCAAACTACCAAAGAACGCCTAGCTAATAACCTAGCAATCCTGACTCGTCGCTAGAGTTGCTAGAAAAGGATGAACACTATACTCAGTTGATTTTAATTAATTTAGTTAAACTGGAATTATCTCTAATCTCAAGCTCTAGACCGAAAATCTAATAGATTAACGAACCTGGAATGATCTAAATAGTTCCAGACCACACTAACAAGATCAGGTATATGTAAATCATCCCAATTTAATCACAACCAAGACAAGCATACAAATTCATAAACAATCATAAAACCGGAATATGTCAATCATCCCAATTTAATCATTTGTTACAACCAAATAATCAAAACATTAAATCATGGTTCATCTAGGCCTAGGTAGTCTAAGAAAATTGGCCAAGAAACATAGCCACTAAAAAGAAACAAGTCTCAAATGATAAACAAAACATAGTATCAAGTTTAAAAAAACACAAAGTTATTAAAACTGAACACTAAAAAATCGCAAACCCGGACGTGAATCTTGATCGCGGCTTCAACCCTCGAACCAATCTTCTTTTTCTTTTTTTTTCTTGATCGCCTCGCTTTCTCTCTTTTCGTATATGTCTTCTGTTCGTATGCTCCTTGCTCCTTCTTCTTTTTCCCAAGAAAGTGGGAACCCACACTCTATGTTTACGTCCTTTTTTCTATTATAATGGTCCACTGTTATTTCTCACCTCTCAAAAATTAATAGGGCCGCCCCCTTAAAACCTTCTTTTTCTTCTTGTGTTTTCGCATGGGCCAATTATGCTTATTATTTTTTTGCCCACAACAAAGAATTAAAGGATAACAATCCAATGACATTTATGTAATATGGTGGTCAACATATTAACATTTGGTCAACATGATTTCTTCTTTTCAACTTTTTTTATACCTGCTCAAACCATTTAAACAAATCAAACACATTTTCTAAAAATTATAAATTCATACGTATAACTATATTTTTATTTTTTGTAGTTCAACCAAATTTTCATGAACTCTCATTTAATTTGTTTTAAAAAATAATTTTCTAACCAATCAAACAAGTAGAATTTATTTCAAGTTTCACTAACAATCTCAAGTTTAGTCAAAATACTCCAATTTAGCTCGTTGTTCCTTAAAACCTTTAAAATCCAAATATGAACCAAATAGGAGTAATAACCGATAAAAACACCCTTAAAGTTACTAAAAAGTGTAGAATATTCATATAAAAAAGATATATATATTAGAGCGTATCACATACATACATACATACATACATACATACATACATACATACATACATACATACATACATACATACATACATACATACATACATACATACATACATACATACATACATACATACATACATACATACATACATACATACATACATACATACATACATACATACATACATACATACATACATACATACATACATACATACATACATACATACATACATACATACATACATACATACATACATACATACATACATACATACATACATACATACATGCATACATACATACATACATACATGCATACATACATACATGCATACATACATACATGCATACATACATACATGCATACATACATACATGCATGCATGCATGCATGCATGCATGCATGCATGCATGCATGCATGCATACATACATACATGCATACATACTGATGTGCACAAAATGCAATATATAAATTACATCAATTGTGGCATAAAACTGACCCTTTTTTAGTACTAATGTTGGAAAAAGTGTGTTTTTGTCTTTCTTTTGTATTTTCAGGATTAAATGAGCTCAAATGAACAAAAGAAGCAAAAAGACACCTAAATCTAACACAAATACAAGAAAAGGAACAAACGTGGCATGCCCGACCCCCCGACAGCATATTCCCAAGCAAAATCAAGAAGACAGAAGCCTGAACACGCCCCGTGCTTAGTGAGCACGGGGGCGTGCCCAAGTGTCAGCAGAAAAGACAAAGTTGTAGAAGCTTCTATCGCCCACCACGGGGCCGTACTCAGCGGACACGGGGCCGTGGTCAACTATAAGATACGAAGAATCTAGGCAAATCTTGATAGTACAGATATGCTTCTGCACACGGGGTCGTGCTCAGCGGACACGGGGACGTCGTCAACTAATGCAGACAAACTGCAATTAATGAAGAAAGAGAGAAGGATGGACACGGGGCCGTGCCCGAGATTCTGTTCAGCCTATAATATGGGGTGCTTGGATCACTTGCAACTCATCCCTTGGCACACCACCTCTCTCACACTTCACCCACCACCCACCACCATCACAACACCAGCATCCACCACCATCATCCATTGTCCATCATAGAGTGTGTGAGTCATCTCGGGATCCAAGATTGATCGTAAGAGTTCTTTACAATCAAAGGCCATGTTTGCCTAAGTCTCTTACATCACTTGGTGAAGACAAATGTCTAGTGTAATACTTTTTATTTTTAATCTTTTCGCACTTTTTACTTGGTTATGTATTAATGACTTTAATAACTAGTTTCTTATGTTGAAGGTGATTCTTCCTTATCGTTTGTACGTGGTGTCTTGGTATTATTTTACTGTCTATATAAAATAAAAGATTTTCACCATTCATATCTCCACGGTCTATATGGAGGTATGTTGGCTACCTGGTCGGGGGTTAAGGGAACGGTTTGGTAAGAGTCTTGCCATTGTTCAGTGTATAGATCCTGCAAAGGACCTGGGTCAAATTTAGTAGGACCTCCCTCAATACCCACCGGTATTGGATGGCGGGGGTAACGTCACCTTCAAAAGAGGGGCCTACTACAATAACTAAGATAATCTCTTAAAAAGTGCAAAAATGCGGAAATAATCAAAGGTTACACTATACACGAGTCGGATCCAAATGATTCATCTTGTCTATCTGTTTTTATTTTTATTTTATTTTCCAGCATTTTAGTTAGTTTTTATTTTTTCTAGTTTAAAATCTTTTTCTAAACTTTTGATTTGATTAAACGTTGAGGATAAACCGGTACTAAAAGCTCTTGTGTCCTTGGACGACCTTGGTATCTTGCCAACACTATACTACGCTCACGATGGGTGCACTTGCCCATATGTGTGTTTGGTGTTAGTAAAATATCGTGTTTTATAAATTTAAAACTTGACTAACGTGTAAAAAGGGCTTAAAATATACTTAATTCCATATACACACCAATCCGCATCAAGTTTTTGGCGCCGTTGCCGGGGACACAAGGATTTTAAGAAAGTTAGGAATCAACGGCCTAATAGTTTTTTCTAAATTTTTCTTTTTTCTTAGGATTTTCGTAGTTTTTCAGCTTCTGCAGAGCTCAGCACGGGCCGTGCCTGGTCGGACACGGGCCATGCCTAGCATTGTTACTGGCAGTTTTTATTTTCCGAGTTATAGACAGTTGAGCACGGGGCCGTGTCGGTGCAACATGGGGCCGTGTCCAACTCCCCAGTAACAGGGATCCGGAAAACAATCACTGTATCTCCGACCACGGGCCGTGTTTAGCTGAGCACGGGGCCATGGTGAACCTTCTGACCAACGTTCTTTTCTGTTTTTATTGCAGGACTAGGAATCCAGGCGCCACGACTTTCTACGTAGTGTATGAGCTCCAGTTCTAGTAGAGACATAAAAGAACCTCTTGAAGAACCCGAACGCTTTCTCAGAAAAAGACTTAAAGCTAAAAACCAAGAGAAAGCTTCGGGAGACCCACTTCCAATGGCGGACTAACGTACCCTCATGGATTACCTACGCCCCACCGTAGGTAATCTCGACGCCGCTATCAATGCACTGAATGTCGAAGCCAACAACTTCGAACTTCGGCCACATTTGATACAAATGCTTCAAAACTCCGCAACCTTCCATGGGCTTGCGGACGAGGATTCTCATCTACATATCACTAATTTCTTAGAAATATGTTATACCTTTCGGATCAATGGGGCATCAAACGACGCCATCCGCCTTCGTATGTTTCCATTTTCACTAAAAGACCGAGCTAAGGCTTGGCTTAATACCCTCCCAGTTGGCTCGGTAAACACCTGGGATGAACTAGCCCAAAAGTTTCTATATAAGTATTTCCCTCCGGCTAAAACGGCTAAATTAATGACTGATATTAATACATATTCACAAGAGGATGGGGAATCCTTATATGAAACTTGGGAAAGGTTCAAGGAGCTACTAAGAAAGTGTCCTCATCATGTTCTTGCGGTATGGCAAAAAGTATCCACTTTCTACAACGGATTGTTGCCACACACAAGACAAACACTTGATTCTAGCTTCGAGGGACTTTTAGGTAATCGTCGCCCAAATGAAATATATAATCAAATTGAGGAAATTGCTCAAACCAATTTTCAGTGGCACACTCCCCGAGGTAATAAATCTATTGCCCCGGGCGCCCATAAGGTTGATGAAAGCACTTCTTTGCAAGCCCAAATCGAGGCCCTTTCTTCAAAAATCAAAAGGTTAGAAATGACAAAAACGGTCTCGGTAATGGCTTGTGAAGGGTGTGGTGGGCCACATAAAAATTGGACTTGTATGAAAGAATTAGATGATCAAACGGAAATGGTAAATGTTTTGGTCAAAAATTACCTAAGCAATTAAGTGGTCAAATTAGTTAGGTGAGGTAGTGTGCTAAAATTATATGTGAAAAATGTATTGGCCAAATTGGATATGAAAACAGTTTTAGGATACAGCCCCGGATATAGAGCTGTATCAATGATCAAACAATGAGCAAAAAAGTAAAGGTTGACACGTGATGTACGAGGAAAGCCCTTGATCAATCTAGATCGCCGGCATAAAACCTCGGGAGCTGACAATCGCAGCTGCCTTGTTCTTCTTATTGCTTCAAATACCAGGATACAGTGCAGGATGTGGTGCGGATCGACTATATGTTACAATGTAATTTGAAAACAAGTGTTTGAGTGTGGTGTTTGCGGTGAGCTAGAGAGTAAAAGTGTTCGAGAGTGTAAGTGTAAAATTGCGTGCCTTAAACTGATCCGCCCCCATCTATTTATAGTAAAGATAATGTAACAAACTATCCTAAACTTCCGGGATCCAACGAATATTCCCACTCGAACGTTGAGGACCAAGTCTTTCGGGTTCAACGGCTTCCTTATAACAAATACGCCCGAGTCTTGAGGAGAAGAAGTCCTGATGACCGTTAGTAACTTACAGCCATTAACCTGCACGTGTTTAATTCACTCAACCTTAGGATATCGCCCAGGATGTTAACAATATCCCCGTCCAGTATCCTGATCACAAATAAACAATTAAAAGCGGGATATTAGTCAGGATATATATACTCAGAAAATGACCCATAACAATTGTCCCCAAATATATCGGTTGGTATACCAATCCAACGGATATATTTCAAAAGTCTTATCCCATAACTCAAGGCATTTAAAACGAAGCGACGGTCGAGATCACATCGTAACTTCCAACGCGCTTTTTGCTCAATGGAGATCCATAATGCCCCTATATCTTCTCTCTTCTTGTTTGAAAAGCAGATATCTTCAACAGAGCTTTCAGGTAATTCTTCATTTCTTATTTACTTTCTATCAATTTTCCTTGCCTTCTTCGTAATGGATGCCGAAACCTTCACCCAGCAGAATCTCCTCAAAAATCCCAAAAAGGAGGTCTGTGCCTTTGACAACGCAGACATTGCGGCTTTGAGAGCTTCCGGCGTTTTCCCTGATAACACGGTCTTTAGACCGTTCGATCGGTCAATTCGATTGGATGTTTCTTCCGCTGAATGGGTTTGCTTTCCAGCATATCCTTTTTCGCTAGGTCTTCGATACCCTTTTCCTGAATTCATGATGCAATTCTTTCGAACCACCGGCATCTCTTTTGCTCAAACCATGCCCATGGTTTGGAGAGTATTAATTGTACTTAACCAAATCAAAAACCTTCATTGCCCCGACCTCTGCATCGAGGATTTGCCTATTGCTTATCGCCTCCGATCTCACGGCTCTAGCCGGTTGTTGCTTTTCTCGACCTCTAGCAAACCCCTTATTCTTAAAGCCACCAAAAACGAAGACGGATGGCAACGCAAGTTTTTCTTTGTCAAACGAGACTCCATTGCTGAGGGTGCCAATCTTCCGGTGGAGTGGTTAACCACCGGTAGGGTTATAAATATTCTCATGGACCGTTTGGTTTTTATCTTCTACTAATATCCTTCTTTTTTATCCCTATGCAGTGAATTTCAAGGAAGTAGCTCCCCCTACCGCCGAATCAGAAGAAAGAGTCAACACTGTTTACCGATTACCTGCAATAGACAGGACCTTCACCACACACGTCCCGAGTTCCAGTCAATACTCGTCATCTGAAATGTCTGGTAAGGATTACTTTTAAAATAATTAGCCAACACAGTATAATAATAAAATAAAGAGTAATAATGATATAAAACTTTTCCCTTTATGCAGCACCAGCCAAGATCCCTGAAGTCTTTGACCTCGACGAGTTGGACAGTTATTCTGATCAGGTTCAGGTCAAGAAGGAACCTAGTCCCAAGGCCACAGCCTCATCCAAACCCAGCAGCTCCAAAGCCATCATTATTCCCAAACCTTCACCGGCTACCAAGCCCCAGAGTTCAAGTTCCCGCAAAAGGAAGGAGCCTGATTCCCCTGTCATTTCTGACACCTTTCCTTATGAGAAGCACGGGTTCATTGAAGCTAGCGGGTTGATGACTTCCTTTCTTAACCAGGTTAGTATTCTCATATTATATCCTGCGGCTTACATCATTTACAAAGATTTATTAGTACCTGTCCTCTTACCTTTGCAGGGTCTTCAGCGTCTGGTTCACCTATATCAAGAATCCTGCAGGCTTAACAAGACGCTTGAATCCAAGCTAAAGGAAGCAGAAATCACAATCTCTGATCAAGGCATGATTGCAGCCGCCAAATCCCGTCATTACGAGGAGAAATTCAAAGCTATGACTCAAGAACACCAGACTGCTCTCAACAGAGCTACTCTTCAAGCCCAGGCCGATCTTGAAGCTGTCCATATGCAACAAGAACAGGATATGGTCAGCTACCGGGAAAGTCTTAAGAGTTCCATCGTCATTTCTCTTCTCCAAGCCAGGTTGAAGATGGCCCATGAAGCCAAAGCATTAGGTTTTGAATGCCCTTCTTGGGACGTCGGTGCTTGGGAGACCAAGCTAAAGAACCTTGGCGGCACTTCTTCTAAACCAGCTATCGCTGAATCTTCCAAAGCAGTTGAAAAAGCAACCATACTGAGAAGGACGCTGAGGAGGATCCCAAGACGGATGCTGCTGAAATCATTATGGACGAAGAAGATACTGCCCCCTAAAGTTTATTTCCTTTAAATTGTTTGAACTATTTTATGAACAATTTTCATTTTTGTATCGAAACAATTTGATAGCCGAAGGTGGATGGGTCCTGGGTTTCAGGATGAAACCTTCGGTTATCAACTAGTATTGATTGTTTCAAGAATAATTTCATCTTTCATTTTTCTTGCTATTATCTTCCGTCTCTCTTAGTATAAATCTTAGCTTTGCAAAAATTTTGTATTGTTATCTTATGGAAATATCCTGATCAATATGCTTAGCAATATATTATAAAAACTGTTATTAGATAATTCCTTCAACTTTGTAGAAAGCTTTTTAAAGAGTGAAAAACAGTCCACTTTCCAAAACCTGTTTTGATAATACCTGGGTGATCAAAGTTTCAAACTGGTATTAGTTTCAAATATTTTGAGAAGTATTTTGAAAATATATTTTGAGAATATATCCCGAGAATTGATCCTAATCAGGATGTTTAACCTTTTACCCAACCTAGTTGTTTTGGTCAAAAATCACACAAGGATAATGCAACCAAACTTTATGTAAACGGGGAATGATGCTTGGTATGATGAACAAAGTGAAGGATCACTTAAATATAAAATGCACAAGCGACACAAGGATTTATACGAGGAAAAAGCCCTTGATCAATGAATGATCTCCGGCATAAAAAACCTCGGGTGATGGAAATTACCGATCACCAAGCTTCAATATAACAAATAAAGGTTACAACTTCGGATGGTAACGAGCTAAGTACAAGGATCACTATAGTATCGTGTGTCAAAGCGTGAGGGAAGTGTGTTGTGTCTTCCGCATGTGGAAGAGAGCTATTTATACAAGTGTGAGTGGCCCTATTTTAGGTAAATAGACTAACTATTAGCTCGTTACCCCTTTAGGAATAAAAGTAAATCTAGCCTAAATTATCGCCCTTAAATTATGCCGAGTTTCCATATCGTCCACAACGTTCATCTCTGATTAAGCATATGCCAAAGTTGTAAAGACGAGTCCCTTGTTTACGTTGCTAAGAGCGGATCCTGCCAGACATTCCTGCAAGATAACATTAAATCCAATGAAAATAACTGTTAGTATGAGGATCCCTGTGATGGTCCGTGATCCTGATCCTGGAACTCTTCTGAGGATCACTATCTGCCAAAGAAATAAGGATCACTGGTTAGGATCATATGCGAGGATCATAAGTCATAAAAATCCAGCCCTAACAATTGCCCCCAAAATATAAGGAGTAATATTGTAAATAAACGAGTTGTATTTTGTTTGATCTTATCCTCAACAAGTTAATCGAATAACTAGCCGTTAGAGACGGACTAGCCGTTGCGAACCTTACATCACAGAAGTGACAGCCCTGCAAATCATCATTATAAATAGGTGTTAGAGATAGGATCAATTTGCATTTAAATTCAAGAGAGACTCCCTTTATATTCTCGTCCGAAGATCAATCAGGTATCTCTTTTCTTCTTTCTTCCTTCTCTTACTCTGTTTTTCTATCTCTTTCCATTATTCTTGCAAAGATGTTGCTCCGGAACTCTCCGCATAAGGATCCTGAGAAGAGTAGTCCCTTGAAGGGTCAAGGGATCATCAAGGATTCTCCCGCCGAGAGGTGCTGTTTTACCGATCCTCAGGTCGACAAAATTCGTCATTGTTTTCCGGCGAACACCATCTTCAAGTCTTTTACTTCTACCGCTTTGAGTGATTTTATCTCTGATTCTTGGGTAGCCTTTCCTGTTACTCCGTTCTTGATAGGATATTCGTATCCTTTCCCACAGTTCACTCAATCCTTCTTCTCTCTCACCGGCATCTGCTATATCCAGGCTATGCCCATGATCTGGAGGGTGTTGTATACCCTTGAGAGGATCATTGAACAAGAGGGGATTGACCTCGGTATGGCGGAGCTGGCTGAGATGTATGATCTTACCACTTTCGGACCCCATCGTTATCTGTTTAAGCGAAAAGCTGGAGAGGATCATCCTGTCTTCAAGGTCACCAAGAACGACACAAACTGGAAGCGTCGGTTCTTATTTGTTAGGAGAGATACCATCCCAGATGGGAAGGATCTGCCCAAAGAGTGGGCTACTCATGGTAGGATAGAGGATCCTGGAAGGATCACCATAAGATTTGTTCCCTAGGATGAGGATCACTAATATTTTCTTGTTTATTGTGCAGCTATCTCCATCTCTCGTCTGAAGTTGACACCTTCTGCAAAAGAGAGACTTTTGGCCTTCAAGAAGCTTGATCCGGAGACAAGAACTTTCCAGGTTGCTACCCAAGATTCCCAAGAAGTATCCTCTGCCTCTGTCACAATGTCAAGTAAGTATCCTTATTTAGAAAGTAATTCTATGTAGGATTTTCAAGTTTAATTAGAAAACTTATCTTATTTTGGTTGTGTAGGTGCTGGAAAATCTTCTAAGTCTGCCTCAAAGTTTGGCATTGATGATCTTGCTAATGTCAAATCTGCAAGGAAGAAGACTCCTGCTGCCAGCCCAACTGCTTCAGCCCCTAAAGCACCTATTAGGGGTAAAGGAAAGAAGAGAAAGGCCTCTGAGGATCTACAAGGCCTGCCCCTACTTCGCGCCAACAGTTTCTGGACTACTTCAACGAGGTAAGGATCACTGCCCCTGTTCGTTATCTTGACAATTTTGAGGATCACTTGTTTCTGACGTTATGCCTTGTTTTCCTTGTAGAAATTTGCTGAAATAGAAACTTATGTTGGCCACGTCGAGGATCAAGATCGCCAAATTGCTGACCTCCAACAGATGGGTGTGCTGAAGGATCTCAAGATTGCTGATCTTGAGAAGGAGCTTCGGGCTACCAAGGATGAAGCTGCCAAAATGGTGATCAACTTCGATTATGAGAAGCATGATATCACCCAGGATGCCAAGGTCTCTGCTGCGATAACCATGTACAAGATCCAGTTGCAGATGGCTGCGGAGGCTCAGGATCCTGCCTTCGACAAAAGCACATGGGACGTGGAGGGCTGGAAGGCAAGGCTGGCAGAGTTGGAGGATGATGATGAAGCTGAGGAGATCCCAATGCTTGAAGGTGGTGATGCTGGCAAGGATCAGGGTGGAGAAGCAAGTGGAGCTGGTGGTGATGGTGCAGCGAAGGTTTGAGCTGCAGAATTGGGCGATGAAGGAAACTTCTAGACATAGCCGGAGCCCAATTTTTTTTTTGTGTTTGTTGATGTTTTTAACGATGATGGTCTGTAACTCTGAACAATAGTTTTAGGATTAAGGATCCAGGATCCTTCAGACAATAGGTAGGATTGCAAATGGTGGAGGGATCCTCTGTTTGGGGGATGAAGCCATTGTGATCCTGCCGCCTTTATATCCCTGCATTACTTTTGAACCTATTATCATGGACACCCTTTACCTACCCCAGCGGACGGGCCACGTATTGCTGGTAGATGCTCGGGGTAGGTAATTTTGACAACCTTTGAAGGGTTAATCCTTTCGTTAATAAATAAAATCTTAAACTTTTGTCGCTTATCTTGTGTTATTATCCTTTTTATTTTCAATTGTTTTGACACATGTTTGTTTGAGTAAGAAAAGTTGAGCAAATTATGTTTAAGAAATTTAGGATATGATCCTGGATCAAATATCCTATAATCGAAAATTTTCAAGGTAGTTTATTTTAAGGATCATAGGTTCAGTTGTCAAGGTCTAAAGGTTATTCAAATGGATAATGAAATTAAAAATAGTTAAGGATCATACCTGAGGATCCAAGTTAGGATCCTAACCTTTAATCAGGATAACCATAAGTAAAACTTTAATGGATAATAAGGATTAAGGATCCTTAATTGTTTAACTTCGAAAACCTGAAAAAATGGAATATAACTTGGGACTAAGCCAATATAAAAGATAAGTTAGTAACTGGGGACAAGCCCAAAGGATAACTGGGGACAAGCCCATAGGATCACTGGGGACAAGCCCGAAAGATAACTGGGGACAAGCCCAAAGGATAACTGGGGACAAGCCCAAAGGATAACTGGGGACAAGCCCAAGGATCGTATGTAAACTGGAGTATGGCCCTTACTGGCGACTATCCAAACTTAGTGACATGAAGATGCCAAAACCTTAGCTAACGTGAAAACGTTAGAAACCTTAGGAACGGATGTATGGTACGTCTACCATTATATGTAGGATCCTAGGTATAGCCAGTACGATGAGGTTATCAGCCCCTGGAGTGGGTACTGGTCCCAAAGACATGAACTATACCAGGATCATCGTGCGCTACAGGCGAAAACTGGGGACAAGCCCAAGAATAACTGGGGTTGAACCCAAGGATCTGAGATGCTTTTGAAGACTATCAATAATATGCTGAGGATACCTGGACTATCAAAACTCAAATTCTCGTGAGAGGAGGATGAAGGATACATGATCCTTATCCTTTGGTAAAAATAAGAAAATGGAATAGTTTAGGATTAGGATATTACCAGAGTAAGGATCATTGACATTATCGGGATCCTTCGAGGATGCTTTCAATGTAAGGATCATATGTGCCAGGAGGATCCTGTTCACATGAAATATTTCTTTAAGTGAACAGCATTCCAGGCTCTAGGTAACAAATTTCCTTCCATGGTTAGCAATCTATATGCCCCTTTTCCTGCTTCAGCTTCAATCAAGTAAGGGCCTTCCCACTTTGGTGCTAACTTCCTGTCAGCAGGATTGATGGTATTTTGGAATGCTTTTCTCAATACCATATCCCCCACTTGGAATTTCCTTATTCTGACATTTTTGTTGTAAGCACCAGCCATTCTTTGTTGGTAGCTAGCCATCCTTATCCTAGCCAGATCCCTGATTTCTTCAATAGTATCCAAATCCTGAGCCAAGTTTGCAGCATTCTCTTCAGGATCATGGGTACTTGTTCTAGCAGTTGGAACCACCATTTCTGTTGGGATCACTGCTTCTGCCCCAAACACCAAAGAGAAGGGTGTTTGACCAGTAGCATTCTTGGGAGTTGTCCTGTCAGCCCAAAGCACATAAGGCAATTCCTCTGCCCATTTCCCCTTCTTGGATCCAAGTTTCTTCTTCAGATTGTTGATGATGATCTTGTTGGATGATTCTGCTTGGCCATTGGCTTGTGGGTGGACTGGTGTTGATGTTATCATCTTAATCCCCCAACTGTCACAAAAGTTAGTAGTCCTGCTCCCAATAAATTGGGAACCATTATCACATACAATTTCAGAAGGAATGCCAAATCTAGTTATAATGTTTCTTTTAATAAAGGATATCACTTCCTTTTCTCTGACTTGGGCAAAGGCTTCGGCCTCTATCCACTTGGAGAAGTAGTCAGTCATGGCAAGCATGAATACTTTTCCACCAGGTGCCTTAGGGAGCTTGCCAACTATATCCATCCCCCATCTCATGAATGGCCAAGAGGATGGTATAGGATGTAGAAATTCAGCCGGCTGATGAAGGATATTGCTGTGTCTTTGACAAGGATCACACTTCTTAGCATACTCCACAGCATCCCTCTTCATAGTTGGCCAGTAGTATCCTGTCCTAAGGATCCTTGAGAACAATGCCCTGCCCCCAGTGTGGTTTCCACAATCTCCTTCATGGAAGTCTTTTAATACTTCTTGAATTTAAGGATCCTCGATACATCTTAAATATGGTCCTGCAAGAGATCGCTTATATAGCACATTATTCAAGATTGTGAATTGAGATACCTTAATCCTGAAAGCCCTAGGATTTTCTCCCATAGGAATCTCCCCGTGTTGTAAGTATCTCATGATTGGTGAGATCCATGATCCTGAATAAGATTGAGTCTCCTCACTAGGGATCATTGCAGTATCCTCTTCTATTTCCATGGCCACCTGATTTTCAATAGCAGGAGCCAGGATATGGATGATGGGGATACTTATATCCTCGGGGATCTTCAAAGATGATCCTAGATTGGCCAATGCATCAGCTTCTGTATTTTCCTCCCTTGGTACCTGTGTCAAACTGAAAGAAACAAAGGAGAGTGCCAATTCTTTGACTATCTCTAAATATTTGGTTAGTTTTTCACCTTTCACAGCATAGGATCCATTAAAGTGATTAGTGATTAACAATGAATCCACGTATACCTCAAGATACCTGATCCCCATATGCTTAGCAATTTGTAAGCCAGCGATTAAGGCTTCATATTCAGCCTCATTATTAGTGGCTTGGAACTCACAAGCTACGGAATGGGGTATTATGTCCCCCTGTGGCGATTTTAGTAGTATACCAAGCCCTGTGCCTTTGACATTTGAGGATCCGTCAGTATGTAGTACCCAAGGATCCTTGGTCTCATCCAGCTGCTGGACCTCCAATTCTGCTTCCTTTTGTAGATCACTACTGAAATCAGCCACAAAGTCGGCTAGTGCTTGAGATTTAATGGCTGTTCTAGGCTCATATCTTATATCATGGGCACTAAGCTTTACTGCCCACTTAGCCATTCTTCCGGACATCTCTGGTTTCCTGAGGACATTCTTAATTGGGAAATTAGTTCTAACAACAATAACATGGGTTTCAAAATAATGTCTTAGTTTAGTAGATGCCATAATTAATGCAAGGATAAGTTTTTCAAGGTGTGAATACCTGGATTCAGCATCAAGTAAACTCTTACTTACATAATAGACAGGATATTGTGTACCCTCATGATCCTTAACAAGGACTGCACTTACTGCTTTTGAGGATACCGCCAGATATAAGGATAACACATCTCCCTTTTCTGGTTTCATCAATGCTGGAGCTGAGGACATGTATTCTTTGAGGGCTTGTAAAGCATTCTCATGCTTTTCAGTCCACTCAAATTTCTTGTTCTTTCTTAGGATATCATAGAATTCTTTACACCTTTCTGAGGATTTGGATATAAATCTGTTTAGAGCTGCTATCCTGCCTGTTAGCCTTTGCACATCCTTAGCGTTGGCAGGGGATTTGATATTCACCAATGCTTTGATTTGTTCCGGGCTTGCTTCAATGCCCCTCTGAGTTACCATATATCCTAAGAATTTGCCTGCTTTAACACCGAAGTGACATTTTGAAGGATTAAGCTTCATGTTATAATTATCAAGGATATCAAACGCTTCCTCCAAGTCCCTTAGGTGATCCTCAGCTTTCTTGGATTTCACAACCATATCGTCTATGTATACTTCCATAGTTTGTCCAATTTGATCTTTGAACATCATATTCACCAGCCTTTGATATGTTGCACCTGCATTTCTTAATCCAAATGGCATAGCAATATAACAATATAAACCGGTTGGGGTCATAAAAGCCGTATCCTCCTGGTCAGATGGTTCCATCTGAATTTGTTGGAATCCAGATGATGCATCCATAAAGGTTAACAGTTCATGACCCGCCGTTGCATCCACCATGGAGTCAATGTGGGGTAATGGGAAAGGATCCTTGGGACATGCCTTATTTAGATCAGTGAAATCGACACATACCCTCCACTTTCCGTTTTTCTTTTGAACAACAACCACATTGGCTAGCCATTTTGGATATTTTACCTCTCTAATCATACCTGCTCGAAGTAATCTTTCTACTTCTTCCTGGATAATGGCATTTCTTTCCGGTGCAAACTTCCTCCTTTTTTGATGGATTGGTTTGATTGACCTGTCAATGCCAAGTTTATGAGTTATAATATCCTTAGATATTCCTGTCATATCCTCATGTTTCCATGCAAAGGTAGACTTTCTTCTTTTGAGGAAGGATACTAGGTCTTCTTTCATCTTGCCAAGGATCCCTGATCCTATATAGATTTTTGATTCAGGATCATTAGGATCCAAAAGGATTTCGTCCACATCCTGTTCTCTTGCCTCCAAGACATCCCTTGGAGGATACTGTAATTGCTATTGCTCCCTTGGCTTCGAGGCTGGTTTCATTGACGAGGTGTAACAATCCTTAGCCTCCTGCTGATCACTGTCGATCTTGATTATTCCCCATGGGCTAGGGAGCTTCACACATTGATGGTAGGTGGATGGGACTGCCTTCATATCATGTATCCAGGGTCTGCCAAGGATAACATTACAACAAGACAAACAGTCAATAACACAAAATTTTTGATAATTATGTAATCCTTCCACATAAATTGGGAGTTTGATGTCCCCCAGGGTTTTCTTAGTTTCGCCACTGAATCCCACAAGTACGGAGGATCTTGGTGTGATATCTGATTCAGGGATACCCATCTTCTTCAGAACATCAAGCTGGATAATATTTACTGAGCTTCCTCCGTCAATAAGGATCCTGCGGACAAAATGGTTAGAGATAAAGAGAGTGATGACTGGACTATCATGATGAGGATCCTGGATGTTAATTCTATCATCCTCATCAAAGGTTATAACTTTTCCTTCCGAGACACTTGATGTTCGAATAGGTCTTTCTCCGTTATCCATTTTAGCTTCCTTTGCATGCCTTTTAGCTGCCGAGAAGGATGTACCACATATGTCTGATCCTCCAGAAATAAAGTTGATTACTTGTGCATCTGCCGGAGGAGCTGGAGCTTTCTCAGGGATCCTCTCAGGATCCTGAGTCCTTTGCTTTTTTCTTTCCAACAACTCTTTTAGATGCCCCTTGCTTAGCAGATATCCAATTTCCTTTCTTAATGCGATGCATTCTTCGGTTAAATGCCCAAAATCCTCGTGGTATGCACACCACTTCGATTTGTCTTTAGTTCCAGTTGGTTTGTCGTTTTTTCTGGGCCATCTGGCTTTTTCTCCTAGATTCTGCATTGCAAGGATTAGTTCATGATTATCAACGGAAAAACAATATTCAGAAATTGGAGGATAATCCTCATCGTCCTCTTCTTGGTCAACGGCATGCACGTTCTGGTTGTCATTCCTATTGTAGGATTTGAATCTGTTGCTTTTGAAAGAGGATCCTTGCTTTTCTGGCTTTGAGGATCCTGCTTGTCTCTCCTGGATCCTCTTGTCATCCTCTAGCCGGATGAACCTGAGTGCCCGAGTTCTTACTTCATCTAGGTTCCTGCATGGTGTCATAACAAGATCATCATAGAACAATGAATCCTTCAGCAATCCCATCTTGAAGGCCTCAACAGCTGTGGCCATATCCAAGTTAGGAATGTCCAAGGATTCTTTACTAAACTTGGTTATGTAATCCCTTAATGATTCATTATGACCCTGAGTTACCCTATATAAATCACTAGTTAACCTTTCAAATTTTCTACTACAAGAGAATTGATTATTGAATAAATTAACTAAATTAGCAAATGAAGTAATAGAGTAAGGGGGAAGACTTAGCAGCCATTTAAGAGCTGATCCAGTAAGAGTGGATCCAAATCCTTTGCATAAGCATGCTTCCTTTAACTTTTCTGGAATTGGATTGATCTCCATCCTCTCCCTGTATTGTGCTATGTGTTCCTCAGGATCCGTTGTACCATCATACAGCTTCATAGTAGGGATATGGAACCTTTTGGGTATCTCAGCATCACAAATTGGTGGTGCAAAACGAGATACCTTATGGCTTCCATCTGCAATCTCCGGGATAGGTTTGACTACCCCTGGAACACTTGATATCATATCCTTCAGTTTTTGTAGTTCTCTGGCCATAGCATGATTGATACCTGTATCCTGCATTAATCCATGGTTAGTGGTAAGAGAATTATTAAAAGTGTTACCTCCCATCGGGTTCAAGTTAGGAACATTGGGTGTGAATCCATATTGCTGGGATTCTGGGATAATGGATGGACCAGTGGAAGCAATGGTCTGCATTGGAATAAAATCTCCTTGATGGACATCTAGACTTCCTGTTTGCAAATTCTTCAAGGATCCTGGTATCTGAAGGGATCCTTGAACCTGGGATGATCCTGGAACGATGGAGGATCCTTGAACCTGGGATGATCCTGGAATGAAGGATGATCCTTGAACCTGGGATGATCTTGGGACGAAGGAGAATCCTTGAACCTGGGATAATCCTGGGACGAAGGAGGATCCTTGAACCTGAGATGATCCTGGAACGAAGGAGGATCCTGAGCTCATGAAGGATCCCATATGTTGAGTATAGGATCCTGCCGGTTGGAAATATGATCCTGATGCCGGAGTCACTGCTGCTGGGCCGAAATGCATTCCTCTTGATCCACCCACATATTGAATGTCTGGGACCTCTGATGGCTGAGAAGTAATCATTGGAGTATCAAAATTCAAAGATTTGGGCATCAGTGGGGAATGATCCTCTGCCGTTTTCTTTTGTCTTTTGAGATCTCTGATTTCTCTGAGGATCCTGTCATTAGTTTCATCCTGCTGCTGCATACGATCCCTCATCTGCAAAATCAAAGTAAATATATCACTAGTACTGGGAACAGAAGAAGTTAGAGCAGAAGATGATGGTTTAGAGGAGATAGATGTTGGTCTCTTCTCAGCATTTTTCTGAGATCCGGCTGGTGGTGGAGGCAAAGGTGGAATGCCAGTAGATGAATTGACTGTCGACATCGCTGTGGAGGTATTCTTCAACGACGAAGCCATGCAACACTCCGGAATGGTCACCAACAGAAAAACTTTTTATGAATGAAGCACCAATTGCCCCACGGTGGGCGCCAAACTGTTTTGGTCAAAAATCACACAAGGATAATGCAACCAAACTTTATGTAAACGGGGAATGATGCTTGGTATGATGAACAAAGTGAAGGATCACTTAAATATAAAATGCACAAGCGACACAAGGATTTATACGAGGAAAAAGCCCTTGATCAATGAATGATCTCCGGCATAAAAAACCTCGGGTGATGGAAATTACCGATCACCAAGCTTCAATATAACAAATAAAGGTTACAACTTCGGATGGTAACGAGCTAAGTACAAGGATCACTATAGTATCGTGTGTCAAAGCGTGAGGGAAGTGTGTTGTGTCTTCCGAATGTAGAAGAGAGCTATTTATACAAGTGTGAGTGGCCCTATTTTAGGTAAATAGACTAACTATTAGCTCGTTACCCCTTTAGGAATAAAAGTAAATCTAGCCTAAATTATCGCCCTTAAATTATGCCGAGTTTCCATATCGTCCACAACGTTCATCTCTGATTAAGCATATGTCAAAGTTGTAAAGACGAGTCCCTTGTTTACGTTGCTAAGAGCGGATCCTGCCAGACATTCCTGCAAGATAACATTAAATCTAATGAAAACAACTGTTAGTATGAGGATCCCTGTGATGGTCCGTGATTCTGATCCTGGAACTCTTCTGAGGATCACTATCTGCCAAAGAAATAAGGATCACTGGTTAGGATCATATGCAAGGATCATAAGTCATAAAAATCCAGCCCTAACACTAGTATTATCAAAAACTCAAACGACGTTTACAAAGGAAAGATCATACCAGGAATAGGATATAACCCTATTATCAAACCTCAATTCCTTTGCAACTTTTCCAATGAAGATGTCCCCTGTGTGAGATACTTAGTGCATTAGTTCCGAGCCTTACTCTTTGAGCTTTACATCATTGCTTTAGTGGGAATGTCCCCTGTGTACAATGTCTTCAAACACTTAAAAATCTTCTGGATATCAGTTCCCATTGTATAGACAATTTTTCATGTTACAAGGGTAAAACCCAAGAATGTACTGGAGATAAATTCCTTGTATCCTGGGGAAAATCCCAAATTTTCATGCACTACAGGCGGGAGTGTATAAACCCAATTCGGAAGAAAGGTGAATACCTTTAAACCTGTGAAGGGATCAGGATCCCTTGTACGTGAGAGAGGGGGCCAATCCTCTAATCTTCTGAAGTATCCCGAGTGAGCATCCTGGAGCTATATCCCGAAGCATATACTGCAAAACATCCTTACACTAAGGTGGGTGTTAGCTTGGCTAACACCCCTCCAATGCTTAAGTTAGTATTGGGTTTCAAAGAATAAATTAAACCAAACATATTTAAAATAGATAGAATTCATACCATCCTAAGTTAGAAATTAAATTCTAAACTCACTTGAAATAAAGCTTAAGGTGTATAGCATTCCAAGATCTCGGTAGCATATCCCCTTTCATATTCTTGAGTCTATATGCTCCTTTCCCTGCTTCTGATTCAACTTCATATGGTCCTTCCCATTTTGGAGCTAGCTTGCCATCGGCAGGATTAGTGGTATTCTGAAAAGCCTTTCATAATACCCAATCTCCGACCTTAAATCTTTTGGTCCTGATATTCTTGTTATATGCTCTGGATATTCTTTGTTGATATGCTGTCATCCTTAGCCTTGCTGCATCTCTCTTTTCATCTATAGTATCCAAATCTTGACTCAAGGATTCAGGATTCTGTTTAGGATCACTTAGGGTAGATCTTGCAGTAGGTATTGTCATTTCCGTTGGAATCATTGCTTCTGCTCCAAATACCAAGGAAAATGGGGTTTGGCCTGTTGCGTTCTTTATCGTTGTCCTATCAGCCCACAAAACAAAGGGTAATTCTTCTGCCCATCTTCCTTTTTTGGTTCCAAGCCTCTTCTTTAAGTTATTGACAATTATCTTGTTTGAGGATTCTGCTTGTCCATTCGCTTGAGGATGTACTGGAGTAGATGTTATCATTTTGATTCCCCAACTCTTGCAAAAGTCAGTAGTCCTTTTGCTTATAAATTGAGAACCATTGTCACAGATTATCTCGGCTGGTACTCCAAATCTGGTCAGGATATTTCTCTTTATGAAGGATACTACTTCTTGATCCCTAACTTGAACAAATGCCTCGGCTTCAACCCATTTGGAGAAATAATCTGTCATTGCCAACATAAAAACCTTCCCTCCTGGAGCCTTTGGAAGCTTTCCCACTATATCCATACCCCACTTCATAAATGGCCAAGGGGAAACAATAGGATATAATGGTTCAGCAGGCTGATGCAATATGTTACTATGTCTTTGACATGCGTCACATCTTCGAGCATATTCTGCGGCATCTTTTCTTATTGTTGGCCAATAATATCCTGTCCTTAACACTTTTGAGAATAACGACCTGCCCCCAGTATGGTTACCACAATCCCCTTCATGTATATCCTGAAGTACTTCTTCGGCTTCAGGATCCTCCAAGCACCTCAAATACGGTCCTACAAGAGATTTCTTGTATAAAACATTATTTATAATAGTGAATCGTGATACCTTCATCCTAAATGCCTTAGGATTTTCATTTCCGGGGATGTGTCCTTCTTTGATATATCTCACAATTGGAGCCGTCCAAGATTTATGATCCTCTTCAGGATACTCTGCTCCAGGATCCTGAATAGCCGCTACTTCTTTACCCCGAGGATTCGTTGCAGGATACAAGACATGTATTATTGGTATTTGGGTTCCTTCAGGTATCCTGATCGATGATCCCAGATTTGCTAAGGCGTCTGCTTCGGCATTATCCTCTCTTGGTACCTGTTCAAGTGTAAAAACATCGAAATACTCTGCTAACTTTTTGAGAATATCGAGGTATTCGATTAATTTCTCACCCTTAACTGCATAGGATCCATTAAAATGGTTAGTAATTAACAAGGAGTCAACATATACTCGCAAATTCTTGATACTCATACTCTTAGCCAATTATAATCCTGCAATTAAAGCTTCATATTCTGCCTCATTATTAGTAGCAGGAAATTCACACCTAATGGCCTGGGGTAATATGTCCCCGTGTGGCGATTTTAGTAGTATACCTAAACCTACACCTCTTATATTGGATGCACCATCAGTATATAATGTCCAGGATCCTGAAGATTCTCCTAACTGTTGAACTTCTAGGTCTACCTCATCCTGAATATCACTACTAAAATCAGCCACAAAGTTAGCTAAAGCCTGAGACTTTATGGCATTTCTAGGTTCATATACTAAATCATAAGCACTCAACTTTACTGACCACTTGGCCATCCTGCCTGACATCTCTGGTTTCCTAAGCACATTTTTGACAGGATAATTCGTTTTAACATGGATCCTATGTGTTTCAAAATAATGTCTAAGCTTTGTCGATGCCATGACTAGAGCTAATGTCAATTTTTCTAAATGAGAATACCTAGTTTCAGCATCTAACAAACTTTTACTAACATAATATACAGGATATTGCTGACCTTCATGGTCTTTTATAAGAATGGCACTTACAGCATTCCCTAATACAGCGAGTGTTAGGGGAGGATTTTCTAACAATTAGTGATCCTTACTTGTTATCCTAATAGTGATCCTTACTTCTGTGACAGATAGTGATCCTCAGAAGACCTTCATGATCAGGATCATGGATCACCCTAAGGATCCTCATACTAACGATTGTTTATTCATGTTTTGTATTGTTTTGCAGGAGTAATAGGCTAGACTTGGTCTTGGCAACGTTACTATGGAATATTCCACGGGTATTTCGCACACGTTTGAATGGAAATGGACGTTGTGGAGAACGTGGGAGCATGGCACAAAAATCGGATAGTTTGTTAGCTTAGTTAGCTTTTATTTTTAAAGGGGTGACGAACTATTTTTAGAACACTTAGCCATTTTCAGCTACCTACACTCTCGTACTACTGCACTCTTGATGCTTTCAGCAAACAATTAACAGTTTTCACACACTTTCACACAATTAACTATAGTGATCCTTGTACCTAGCTCGTCACTATCCGAAGTTGTAAACATTTATTGATTTTTTTGAGCTTGGTGATCGGTAGTTTCCATCACCCGA
This sequence comes from Helianthus annuus, assembly GCF_002127325.2. Taxonomy (NCBI): domain Eukaryota; kingdom Viridiplantae; phylum Streptophyta; class Magnoliopsida; order Asterales; family Asteraceae; genus Helianthus; species Helianthus annuus. The sequence goes on along the minus strand of NC_035449.2, from coordinate 56,704,463 downwards.
GGTTTTTTATGCCGGAGATCATTCATTGATCAAGGGCTTTTTCCTCGTACAAATCCTTGTGTTGTTTGTGCAATTTACATCGAAGTGATCCTTATTATTGTTCTTCATTTCAAGCATCATTCCACATAACTAAGAGTTTGGTTGCATTATCCTCATTAGATTTTTGACCAAAACAGTTTGGCGCCCACCGTGGGGCAATTGGTGCTTCATTCCTAAGAAGTTTTTCTGTTGGTGATCATTCCGGTTCGTTGCATACAAGTACATGGCTTCATCATTGAAGAATACCTCTACTGCAATGTCTGCGGTCAATTCGTCTCAGGGCATTCCACCTTTGCCTCCACCACCTACTGGATCTCAGAAAAATGCTGAGAAAAAAACCAACTCCCATTTTCTCCAAACCCCCAACTTCTTCTGCTTCTTACACTCCCACTACTAGTGACATGTTTACTTTGATTTTGCAGATGAAGGATCATATACAGCAACAGGATAAAACCAATGAAAAGATTCTCAAAGAAATCGGAGATCTCAAGAAACAAAAGAAAGCGGCAGAGGATCATTCCCCAATGGTGCCCAGATCTTTGAATTTTGATACTCCGGTGATCACTTCTCAGCCATCGGTGGTTCCAGATGTTCAATATGTGGGTGGACCAAAAGGAGTGCACTATGGATTAACAATGGTGACTCAGCCATCAGGCTCATATTTCTAGCCAGCAGGATCCTACCCTCAGCATATGGGATCCTTCATGAATTCGGGAGGATACTCAGGAGCGCAGTAGATTCAAGGATCCTCCTTCGTTCCAGGATCATCCCAGGTTCAAGGATCCTCCTTTGTTCCAGGATCATCCCAGGTTCAAGGATCCTCCTTTGTTCCAGGATCATCCCAGGTTCAAGGATCCTCCTTCGTTCCAGGATCATCCCAGGTTCAAGGATCCTCCTTTGTTCCAGGATCGTCCCAGTTCCAGGGATCCTTCCAGATGCCAGGATCCTTGAGGAGTTTGCAAACAGATGTCCATCAGGGAGATTTTATTCTGATGCAGACCATTGCTTCTACTGGCCCTTCGGTTATTCCAGAGCCTCAACAATATGGGTTCACATTTGGTGTTCCTAATTCGAACCCGATGGGAGGTAACACTTTTAATAATTCTTTTACCACTAACCATGGATTCATGCAGGATACAGGTATCAATCACGCCATGGCCAGGGAATTGCAAAAGTTGAAGGATATGATATCAAGTGTTCCAGGAGTGGTCAAACCTATCCCGGAAATGGCAGATGGGATCCATAAGATATCTCGTTTTGCGCCACCAATCTGTGATGCTGAGATACCCAAGAGGTTCCACGTACCAACCATGAAGCTATATGATGGTTCAACGGATCCTGAAGAACATGTAGCACAATACCGGGAGAGGATGGAGATCAATCCAATACCAGAAAGGTTAAAGGAAGCATGTCTGTGCAAAGGATTTGGATCCACTCTTACTGGATCAGCTCTCAAATGACTGCTAAGTCTTCCCCTTACTCTATTACCTCATTTGTTAATCTAGTTAACCTATTTAATAATCAGTTTTCTTGTAGTAGAAAATTTGAACGATTAACTAGTGATCTATATAGGATAACACAGGGTCATAATGAATCATTAAGGGATTACATTACCAAATTTAGTAAAGAATCCTTAGACATTCCCAACTTGGATATAGCCACGGCTGTTGAAGCCTTTAAAATGGGATTACTTAAGGATTCATTGTTCTATGATGATCTTGTTATGACTCCATGCAGGAACTTAGATGAGGTAAGAACCCGGGCACTCAGGTTTATCCGGCTAGAGGATGACAAGAGGATCCAGGAGAGATTAGCAGGATCCTCAAAGCAAGAGAAGCAAGGATCCTCGTTCAAGAATAACAAATTCAAATCCTATAACAAATCCGATAACCAGAACGTGCATGCTGTTGATCAGGAAGAGGATGATGAGGATTATCCTCCAATTTCTTAATATTGTTTTTCTGTTGATAACAATGAACTAATCCTTGCGATGCAGAATTTAGGTGATAAAGCCAGATGGCCTAGAAAAAATGACAGACCGGCTGCGACCAAAGATAAATCAAAGTGGTGTGCATACCATGAAGATTTTGGGCATCTAACAGAAGAATGCATTGCATTGAGAAAGGAAATTGGATATTTGTTGAGCAAGGGGCATCTAAAAGAGTTATTGGGGAGAAAGAAGTCAAGGACTCAGGATCCTGAAAGGATCCCAGAGAAAGCTCCAGCCCCTCCAGCGGATGCACAAGTTATAAACTTTATTTCTGGAGGATCAGACATCTGTGGTACATCCTTCTCAGCAGCTAAAAGGCACACAAAGGAAATTAAAATGGATAATGGAGAAATACCTGTTCGAACATCAAGTGTCTCTGAAGGAAAAGTCATAACCTTTGATGAGGATGATCGTGTTGATATCCAGGATCCTCATCATGATGGTTTAGTTATTACTCTTTTTATTTCTAACCATTTTTGTCCGCAGGATCCTTATTGACGGAGGAAGCTCAGTAAACATTATCCAGCTTGATGTTCTAAAGAAGATGGGTATCCCTGAATTGGATATCATACCAAGATCCTCCGTGCTCGTGGGATTTAGTGGCGAAACTAAGAATACCCTGGGGGACATTAAACTCCCAATATACATAGAAGGCCTACATTCTTATAAAAAATTTTGTGTCATTGACTGTTTATCTTGTTGTAATGTTATCCTTGGCAGGCCCTGGATACACGATATGAAGGCAGTCCCATCTACCTACCATCAATGTGTGAAGCTCCCTAGTCCTTGGGGAATAGTCAAGATTGACAGTGATCAGCAGGAGGCTAAGAACTGCTACACTTCATCGATGAAACCAGCTTCGAAGTCAAGGGAGCAATAGCAATCAAAGTATCCTCCAAGGGATGTCTTGGAGGCAAGAGAGCAGGATGTGGTAGAAATCCTCATGGATTCTGATGATCCTGAATCCAAAATCTATATCGGATCAGGGATCCTTGGCAGAATGAAAGAAGACCTCGTATCCTTCCTCAAAAGGAGGAAAACTACCTTTGCATGGAAGCATGAGGATATGACAGGTATATCTAAGGATATTATCACTCATAAACTTGGCATTGACAGGTCATTCAAACCAGTCCATCAAAAAAGGAGGAAGTTTGCACCCGAAAGAAATGCCATTATCCAGGAAGAGGTAGAGAAATTGCTCCGGGCAGGTATGATTAGAGAGGTCAAGTATCCAAGATGGTTGGCCAATGTGGTTGTTGTTCAAAAGAAAAATGGAAAGTGGAGGGTATGTGTCGATTTCACAAATTTAAATAAGGCATGTCCCAAGGATCCTTTCCCATTACCCCACATTGACTCCATGGTGGATGCAACGACGGGTCATGAACTGTTGACTTTTATGGATGCTTCATTTGGATTTCAATAAATTCAGATGGAACCATCTGATCAAGAGGATACGGCTTTTATGACTCCAACCGGTTTATATTGTTATATTGCTATGCCGTTTGGATTAAGAAATGCAGGTGCAACATATCAAAGGCTGGTGAATATGATGTTCAAGGATCAGATTGGACAAACTATGGAAGTTTACATAGATGATATGGTGGTAAAATCCATAAAAGCTGAGGATCACCTAAGGGACTTGGAGGAAGCATTCGATATCCTTGACAAATATAACATGAAACTTAATCCTTCAAAGTGTCACTTTGGTGTTAAAGCAGGTAAATTCTTAGGATATATGGTGACCAAGAGAGGCATTGAAGCTAGCCCGGAACAAATCAAAGCCTTAGTGAATATCAAGTCTCCTGCCAATGCTAAGGATGTCAAGAGGCTAACAGGCAGGATAGCAGCTTTGAACAGATTCATATCCAAATCCTCAGAGAAGTGCAAAGAATTCTATGATATCCTAAGGAAGAACAAGAAATTTTAGTGGACTGAGAAGCATGAGAATGCCTTACAAGCTCTCAAAGATTACCTATCCTCAGCCCCAGCCTTGATGAAACCAGAGAAAGGAGATGTGCTATCCTTATATCTTGCGGTATCCTTAAAAGCAGTAAGTGCAGTCCTTGTTAAGGATCACGAAGGTACACAACATCCTGTCTATTATGTAAGTAAGAGTTTACTTGATGCTGAATTTAGGTATTCACACCTTGAAAAGCTTATTCTTGCATTAATTAGGGCATCTACTAAGTTGAGACATTATTTTGAAACTCATGTTATTGTTTTTAAAACTAATTTTCCAATTAAGAATGTCCTCGGGAAACCAGAGATGTCAGGAAGGATGCCTAAGTGGGCAGTGAAGCTTAGTGCCTATGATATAAGATATGAGCCTAGGACAGCCATCAAATCCCAAGCATTGGCTGACTTTGTGGCTGATTTCAGTAGTGATTTACAAAAAGAAGCTGAGTTAGAAGTCCAGCAGCTAGAGGAGACCAAGGATCCTTGGATACTCTGTACTGATGGATCCTCAAATATCAAAGGCACAGGGCTTGGAATACTACTAAAATCGCCACAGGGGGACATAATACCCCACTCTATAGCTTGTGAGTTCCAAACCACTAACAATGAGGCTGAATATGAAGCCTTGATTGCGGGTTTACAAATTGCTAAGCATATGGGGATCAGGTATCTTGAGGTACATGTGGATTCGTTGTTAATCATTAATCACTTTAATGGATCCTATGCTGTTAAAGGTGAAAAACTAACTAAATATTTAAAGATAGTCAAAGAGTTGGCACTCTCTTTTGTTTCCTTTAGTTTGACACAGGTACCAAGGGAAGAAAATACAGAAGCTGATGCATTGGCTAACTTAGGATCATCCTTGAAGATCCCGGAGGATATAAGTATCCCTATTATCCATATCTTGGCTCCTGCCATAGAGGATCATGTGGCCATGGAAATAGGAGAGGATTCTGCAATTATCCCTAGTGAGGAGACTCAATCTTATTCAGGATCAGGATCATGGATCTCACCAATCATGAGATACCTACAACACGGAGAGATTCCTATGAGAGAAAACCCTAGGGCTTTCAAAATTAAGGTATCTCAATTCACAATCTTAAATAATATGTTGTATAAGCGATCTCTTGCAGGACCATATTTAAGATGCATTGAGGATCCTGAAGTCCAAGAAGTTTTAAAAGACTTCCATGAAGGAGATTGTGGAAACCACACTGGGGGCAGGGCACTGTTCTCAAGGATCCTAAGGACAGGATACTACTGGCCAACTATGAAAAGGGATGCTGTGGAATATGCTAAGAAGTGTGATCCTTGTCAGAGACACAGAAATATCCTTCATCAGCCGGCTGAATTTCTACATCCTATATCCTCCTCTTGGCCATTTATGAGATGGGGCATGGATATAGTTGGTAAGCTCCCTAAGGCACCTGGTGGAAAAGTGTTCATGCTAGCCATGACTGATTACTTCTCCAAGTGGATAGAAGCTGAAGCTTTTGCCCAAGTCAGAGAAAAGGAAGTTATATCCTTCATTAAAAGAAATATTATAACTAGATTTGGTATTCCTTCTGAAATTATATGTGATAATGGTTCCCAATTTATTGGGGGCAGAACTACTAACTTTTGTGACAGCTGGGGGATTAAGATGATAACATCAACCCCAGTCCACCCACAAGCTAATGGTCAAGCAGAATCATCCAACAAGATCATCATCAACAATTTGAAGAAGAAGCTTGGATCCAAGAAAGGGAAATGGGCAGAAGAAGTACCTTATGTGCTTTGGGCTGATAGGACAACCCCCAAGAATGCTACAGGCCAGACTCCATTCTCTTTAGTATTTGGGGCAGAGTCAGTGATCCCAACAGAAATGGTGGTTCCAACTGCTAGAACAAGTACCCGTGATCCTGAGGAAAATGATAAGAACTTGGCTCAAGACCTGGATACCATTGAAGAAATCAGGGATCTAGCTAGGATAAGGATGGCCAGTTATCAATAAAGAACGGCTAGTGCTTACAACAAAAATGTCAGGATCAGAAAGTTTCAAGTTGGAGATATGGTATTGAGGAAAGCATTCCAGAATACCACCAATCCTGCCGATGGAAAGTTGGCACCGAAATGGGAAGGCCCTTATTTGATTGAAGCTGAAGTAGGAAAGGGGGCATATAGATTGCTGACAATGGAAGGTGATTTGTTAACAAGAGCTTGGAATGCTGTCCACTATTTCATGTGAGCAGGATCCTCATGGCATAGATGATCCTTACATTAGGGGTATCCTTGAAGGATCCTTAAAGCATCAATGATCCTTACTCTGGTAATGTCCTAATCTTGAACTATTTCATTTCCTTATTTTCTCATATAAGGATAAGGATCATGTGTCCTTTATCCTTCTCTCACAAGATTTTGAGTTTTGAAAGTTCAGGAATCCTTAGCAAAGCGTTTATTATCTACAGAAGCAATCCAGCTCCTTGGGTTTAACCCCAGTTATTTGGGCTTGACCCCAGTTCCACCTGTAGCGCATGATGATCCTGGTATAGTTCAAGGTAGTGGGACCAGTACTCGCTTTAGGGGCTGATAATTCCATTGTACTGGCTATACCTAGGATCCTACGTATAATGGTAGACGTACCATACATCCGTTGGCTAAGGTTTTGGCATTGTCATGTCACTAAGCTTGGATAGTCGCCAGTTAGGGCCATACTCCAGTTCACATACGATCCTTGGGCTTGTCCCCAGTTATCCTTGGGCTTCTCCCTAGTTATCCTTGGGCTTGTCCCCAATTATCCTTGGGCTTGTCCCCAGTTATCCTTGGGCTTGTCCCCAGTTATCCTTGGGTTTATCCCCAGTTGCTAACTCTTGTCTTATATTGGCTTAGTCCCAAGTTATGCTCTATTTCAGGTCCTTGAAGTTAAACAACTAGGGATCCTCGATCCTTACTCCTCTCTAAGGTTTATCTTATAGTTATCCTGATTATGGTTAGGATCCTAACTTGGATCCTCAGGTATGATCCTTAACTATTTTTAATTCTATTCATTTTTTATTCAAATAACCCTTATACTTTGACAACTGAACTTATGATCCTTAAAACAAATACTACTTTTTGGGATTTTTCAACTATAGGATATTTGATCATGGATCATATCCTAAATGTTTTCAATCTGACTTATTCAAAATTGCTTATTTAATAAGTGTACATTAAAACAATTGAGAATTAAAGGAACCAAAAGGATAATAACTCAGGATAAACGACAAAAGATTAAGATTTTATTTATTAACAAAGAGACTAACCCTCCAAAGGTTGTCAAAATTACCTACCCCGAGCATCTACCAGCAATACGTGGCCCGTCCGCTGGGGTAGGTAAAGGGTGTCCATGATAATAGGTTCAAAGTAGTGCATGAATATGAAGGCGGCAGGATCACAATGGCTTCATCCCCCAAACAGAGGATCCCTCCACCATTTGCAATCCTGCCTATTGTCTGAAGGATACTAGATCCTTAATCCTAAAAACTATTGTTCGAAATACAAACCATTAAATTGTTCAACAAACTACCATAAAAAAAAATTGGGCTCCGGCTATGTCTAGAAGTTTCCTTCATCGCCCAATCCTACAGCCTAAACCTTCGCTGCATCACCACCTCCGGCTCCACTTGCTTCACCACCTTCACCCTTGCCTCCAGCCTCAATGGTAAGGATCTCTTCAGCCTCTTCTTCATCCTCCAGCTCAGCCAGCCTTGCCTTCCAGCCCTCCACATCCCAGGTGCTCTTGTCAAAAGCAGGATCCTGAGCGTCCAGGGCCATTTGCAGCTTGGTCTTGTACATTGCTATGGCGGCGGAGACCTTGGCATCCTCGGTGATCTCGTGCCTCTCGTAGTCAAAGTTGATCAACACCTTGGCCGTCTCGTTTCTGGCATTCTGGAGATCCTTCTGAAGATCAGCAATCTTGAGGCCCTTTAGCACTTCAACCAGTTGAAGATCAGCAATCTTGCTATCCTGATCCTCAACGTGGCCAACATAGGTCTCAATCTCAGCAAATTTCTGCAAAGAAGACAAAGGATAAGGTCAGAACCAAGTGATCCACATATCAGCAGGATATAAGAGCAGGGACTGTGATCCTTACCTCACTGAAGTAGTCAAGGAATTGTTGGCGGATCAAGGGGAGACCTTGCAGATCCTCAGCTTCAGAGGCCTTTCTCTTCTTGCCTCCCTTTCCTCTGAGTGGTGCCTTGGGGACCGAAGCTGTCGGGCTGGTAGGAGCCTTTCTCTTGGAGGATCTGACGGTGGTGAGATCGGTGACACTGAACTTTGAAGCAGACTTGGTGGATTTTCCAGCACCTACACAACCAAAACAAGATAAGTATCCTAATTTCACTTATATTTCATTATTTATTTAAATTTTTAAACAGAGATACTTACTTGACATCGTGACAGAACCTGAGGATACTTCCTGAGAATCTTGGGTGGTTATCTTGAAAGATCTTGTTTCAGGATCAAGCCTCTTGAATGCGACGAGTCTCTCTTTAGCAGCAGGAGTCAGTCTAAGATGTGAAACGGAGATAGCTGCACAACAAGAAAGCAAAAGAATATCAGTGATCCTTATATCAAAGGATAAGTTCTCTGGTGATCCTTCTCAGGATCCTCCATGCTACCATGGGTAGCCCACTCCTTGGGTATATCCTTCCCATCAGGGATAGAACCTCTCTTGACAAAAAAGAAACGTCGCTTCCAGTTGGTATCATTTTTGGTAGCTTTGAAGATCGGGTGTTCCTCACAAGGTTTACGTTTGAACAGATAACGATGGGAACCAAAGGTAGTGAGCTCATACAATTCTCCCAGTTCTACCATGCCTAAGTCTATCCCCTCCTGCTCGATGATCCTTTCAAGGGTGTACAAAACCCTCCAGATCATCGGCATGGCTTGGATATAAGATATGCCGGTTAGGGAGAAGAAAGATTGGGTGAAAGCTGGAAAGGGATATGTGTAGCCTATGGTGAATGGGGTAACAGGAAACGCAACCCAGTTATCAGAAATATGATCACTGAGGGCGTTGGGGTCAAACGATTTAAACACAGTGTTTGCCGGGAAGCAGTAGCGGATCCTATCAATCTGCGGATCGGAGAAGCAACATCGTTCTTTTATGGAATCTTCGATGATTCCCTGGCTCTTTAGTGGGCTGTTCTTCATGTGATCCTTAGATGGGGAATTCCGGAGCAACATTTTGAACGGAATAATGAAAAGAGAAGGAAAACAGAGCAAAAGAAGGAAGAAGATGAATACCTGTTTATCTTCGGAATGCAGTTATAAAGGGAGTAACTCTGGATTTTAAATGCAAACGATCCTATCTATATCTCCTATTTATAATCATGATTCTGCAGGGGTGTCACTTCTGTGACATCATAGTTGCAACGGATAGTTCTACATCAACGGCTATATATCCGTTAAGTTAGTTACGGATAAGATCAAGAAAACATAACTCGTTCATTTTACATATTACTCCTTATATTTTGAGGGCAATTGTTAGGGAAGGATTTTCTAACAATTAGTGATCCTTACTTGTTATCCTAATAGTGATCCTTACTTCTGTGACAGATAGTGATCCTCAGAAGACCTTCAGGATCAGGATCATGGATCACCCTAAGGATCCTCATACTAACGATTATTTGTTCATGTTTTGTATTGTTTTGCAGGAGTAATAGGCTTGACTTGGTCTTGGCAACGTTACTATGGAATATTCCACCGGTATTTCGCACACGTTTGAATGGAAATGGACGTTGTGGAGAACGTGGGAGCATGGCACAAAAATCGGATAGTTTGTTAGCTTAGTTAGCTTTTATTTTTAAAGGGGTGACGAGCTATTTTTAGAACACTTAGCCATTTTCAGCTACCTACACTCTCGTACTACTGCACTCTTGAAGCTTTCAGCAAACAATTAACAGTTTTCACACACTTTCACACAATTAACTATAGTGATCCTTGTACCTAGCTCGTCACTATCCGAAGTTGTAAATATTTATTGATTTATTTGAGCTTGGTGATCGGTAGTTTCCATCACCCGAGGTTTTTTATGCCGGAGATCATTCATTGATCAAGGGCTTTTTCCTCGTACAAATCCTTGTGTTGTTTGTGCAATTTACATCGAAGTGATCCTTATTATTGTTCTTCATTTCAAGCATCATTCCCCATAACTAAGAGTTTGGTTGCATTATCCTCATTAGATTTTTGACCAAAACAGCGAGGTATATGGATAGTGGTTCACCATTTTCAGGCTTCATCAATAGAGGTGCAGTTGAGAGATATCGCTTCAAATCCTGCAAGGCTGCTTCATGCTTTGCTCCCCATTCAAATTTCTTATTCTTCTTGAGGATATCATAGAATTCCTTGCATTTTTCCGAGGATCTAGAAATAAATCTATTCAAAGCTGCTACTCGGCCTGTTAACCGTTGTACGTCCTTCATATTCGAGGGTCACTTTATATCCAGGATAGCTTTAATCTGCTCCGGGCTTGCCTCTATCCCCCTTTTTGCACCATATATCCTAGAAACTTTCCTGCCCCCACTCCGAAATGGCACTTAGCAGGATTCAGCTTCATGTTATACTGATCCAGGATATCAAATGCTCCCTTGATATACTGGAGGTGATCCTCAGCCTTTTTAGATTTCACCACCATATCATCGATATATACCTCCATGGTTTCCCCCAGCTTATCTTTGAACATCATGTTTACTAATCTCTGGTATGTTGCACCTGCATTTTTCAAACCGAAAGGCATAGCAGTATAGCAATATTTCTGACACCTTTCCTTATGAGAAGCACGGGTTCATTGAAGCTAGCGGGTTTATGACTTCCTTTCTTAACCAGGTTAGTATTCTCATATTATATCCTGCGGCTTACATCATTTACAAAGATTTATTAGTACCTGTCCTCTTACCTTTGCAGGGTCTTCAGCGTCTGGTTCACCTATATCAAGAATCCTGCAGGCTTAACAAGACGCTTGAATCCAAGCTAAAGGAAGCATAAATCACAATCTCTGATCAAGGCATGATTGCAGCCGCCAAATCCCGTCATTACGAGGAGAAATTCAAAGCTATGACTCAAGAACACCAGACTGCTCTCAACAGAGCTACTCTTCAAGCCCAGGCCGATCTTGAAGCTGTCCATATGCAACAAGAACAGGATATGGTCAGCTACCGGGAAAGTCTTAAGAGTTCCGTCGTCATTTCTCTTCTCCAAGCCAGGTTGAAGATGGCCCATGAAGCCAAAGCATTAGGTTTTGAATGCCCTTCTTGGGACGTCGGTGCTTGGGAGACCAAGCTAAAGAACCTTGGCGGCACTTCTTCTAAACCAGCTATCGCTGAATCTTCCAAAGCAGTTGAAAAAGCAACCATACTGAGAAGGACGCTGAGGAGGATCCCAAGACGGATGCTGCTGAAATCATTATGGACGAAGAAGATACTGCCCCCTAAAGTTTATTTCCTTTAAATTGTTTGAACTATTTTATGAACAATTTTCATTTTTGTATCGAAACAATTTGATAGCCGAAGGTGGATGGGTCCTGGGTTTCAGGATGAAACCTTCGGTTATCAACTAGTATTGATTGTTTCAAGAATAATTTCATCTTTCATTTTTCTTGCTATTATCTTCCGTCTCTCTTAGTATAAATCTTAGCTTTGCAAAAAATTTGTATTGTTATCTTATGGAAATATCCTGATCAATATGCTTAGCAATATATTATAAAAACTGTTATTAGATAATTCCTTCAACTTTGTAGAAAGCTTTTTAAAGAGTGAAAAACAGTCCACTTTCCAAAACCTGTTTTGATAATACCTGGGTGATCAAAGTTTCAAACTGGTATTAGTTTCAAATATTTTGAGAAGTATTTTGAAAATATATTTTGAGAATATATCCCGAGAATTGATCCTAATCAGGATGTTTAACCTTTTACCCAACCTAGTTGTTTTGGTCAAAAATCACACAAGGATAATGCAACCAAACTTTATGTAAACGGGGAATGATGCTTGGTATGATGAACAAAGTGAAGGATCACTTAAATATAAAATGCACAAGCGACACAAGGATTTATACGAGGAAAAAGCCCTTGATCAATGAATGATCTCCTGCATAAAAAACCTCGGGTGATGGAAATTACCGATCACCAAGCTTCAATATAACAAATAAAGGTTACAACTTCGGATGGTAACGAGCTAAGTACAAGGATCACTATAGTATCGTGTGTCAAAGCGTGAGGGAAGTGTGTTGTGTCTTCCGCATGTGGAAGAGAGCTATTTATACAAGTGTGAGTGGCCCTATTTTAGGTAAATAGACTAACTATTAGCTCGTTACCCCTTTAGGAATAAAAGTAAATCTAGCCTAAATTATCGCCCTTAAATTATGCCGAGTTTCCATATCGTCCACAACGTTCATCTCTGATTAAGCATATGCCAAAGTTGTAAAGACGAGTCCCTTGTTTACGTTGCTAAGAGCGGATCCTGCCAGACATTCCTGCAAGATAACATTAAATCCAATGAAAATAACTGTTAGTATGAGGATCCCTGTGATGGTCCGTGATCCTGATCCTGGAACTCTTTTGAGGATCACTATCTGCCAAAGAAATAAGGATCACTGGTTAGGATCATATGCAAGGATCATAAGTCATAAAAATCCAGCCCTAACAATTGCCCCCAAAATATAAGGAGTAATATTGTAAATAAACGAGTTGTATTTTGTTTGATCTTATCCTCAACAAGTTAATCGAATAACTAGCCGTTAGAGACGGACTAGCCGTTGCGAACCTTACATCACAGAAGTGACAGCCCTGCAAATCATCATTATAAATAGGTGTTAGAGATAGGATCAATTTGCATTTAAATTCAAGAGAGACTCCCTTTATATTCTCGTCCGAAGATCAATCAGGTATCTCTTTTCTTCTTTCTTCCTTCTCTTACTCTGTTTTTCTATCTCTTTCCATTATTCTTGCAAAGATGTTGCTCCGGAACTCTCCGCATAAGGATCCTGAGAAGAGTAGTCCCTTGAAGGGTTAAGGGATCATCAAGGATTCTCCCGCCGAGAGGTGCTGTTTTACCGATCCTCAGGTCGACAAAATTCGTCATTGTTTTCCGGCGAACACCATCTTCAAGTCTTTTACTTCTACCGCTTTGAGTGATTTTATCTCTGATTCTTGGGTAGCCTTTCCTGTTACTCCGTTCTTGATAGGATATTCGTATCCTTTCCCACAGTTCACTCAATCCTTCTTCTCTCTCACCGGCATCTGCTATATCCAGGCTATGCCCATGATCTGGAGGGTGTTGTATACCCTTGAGAGGATCATTGAACAAGAGGGGATTGACCTCGGTATGGCGGAGCTGGCTGAGATGTATGATCTTACCACTTTCGGACCCCATCGTTATCTGTTTAAGCGAAAAGCTGGAGAGGATCATCCTGTCTTCAAGGTCACCAAGAACGACACAAACTGGAAGCGTCGGTTCTTCTTTGTTAGGAGAGATACCATCCCAGATGGGAAGGATCTGCCCAAAGAGTGGGCTACTCATGGTAGGATAGAGGATCCTGGAAGGATCACCATAAGATTTGTTCCCTAGGATGAGGATCACTAATATTTTCTTGTTTATTGTGCAGCTATCTCCATCTCTCGTCTGAAGTTGACACCTGCTGCAAAAGAGAGACTTTTGGCCTTCAAGAAGCTTGATCCGGAGACAAGAACTTTCCAGGTTGCTACCCAAGATTCCCAAGAAGTATCCTCTGCCTCTGTCACAATGTCAAGTAAGTATCCTTATTTAGAAAGTAATTCTATGTAGGATTTTCAAGTTTAATTAGAAAACTTATCTTATTTTGGTTGTGTAGGTGCTGGAAAATCTTCTAAGTCTGCCTTAAAGTTTGGCATTGATGATCTTGCTAATGTCAAATCTGCAAGGAAGAAGACTCCTGCTGCCAGCCCAACTGCTTCAGCCCCTAAATCACCTATTAGTGGTAAAGGAAAGAAGAGAAAGGCCTCTGAGGATCTACAAGGCCTGCCCCTACTTCGCCAACAGTTTTTGGACTACTTCAACGAGGTAAGGATCACTGCCCCTGTTCGTTATCCTGACAATTTTGAGGATCACTTGTTTCTGACGTTATGCCTTGTTTTCCTTGTAGAAATTTGCTGAAATAGAAACTTATGTTGGCCACGTCGAGGATCAAGATCGCCAAATTGCTGACCTCCAACAGATGGGTGTGCTGAAGGATCTCAAGATTGCTGATCTTGAGAAGGAGCTTCGGGCTACCAAGGATGAAGCTGCCAAAATGGTGATCAACTTCGATTATGAGAAGCATGATATCACCCAGGATGCCAAGGTCTCTGCTGCGATAACCATGTACAAGATCCAGTTGCAGATGGCTGCGGAGGCTCAGGATCCTGCCTTCGACAAAAGCACATGGGACGTGGAGGGCTGGAAGGCAAGGCTGGCAGAGTTGGAGGATGATGATGAAGCTGAGGAGATCCCAATGCTTGAAGGTGGTGATGCTGGCAAGGATCAGGGTGGAGAAGCAAGTGGAGCTGGTGGTGATGGTGCAGCGAAGGTTTGAGCTGCAGAATTGGGCGATGAAGGAAACTTCTAGACATAGCCGGAGCCCAATTTTTTTTTTTTTGTGTTTGTTGATGTTTTTAACGATGATGGTCTGTAGCTCTGAACAATAGTTTTAGGATTAAGGATCCAGGATCCTTCAGACAATAGGTAGGATTGCAAATGGTGGAGGGATCCTCTGTTTGGGGGATGAAGCCATTGTGATCCTGCCGCCTTTATATCCCTGCATTACTTTTGAACCTATTATCATGGACACCCTTTACCTACCCCAGCGGACGGGCCACGTATTGCTGGTAGATGCTCGGGGTAGGTAATTTTGACAACCTTTGAAGGGTTAATCCTTTCGTTAATAAATAAAATCTTAAACTTTTGTCGCTTATCTTGTGTTATTATCCTTTTTATTTTCAATTGTTTTGACACATGTTTGTTTGAGTAAGAAAAGTTGAGCAAATTATGTTTAAGAAATTTAGGATATGATCCTGGATCAAATATCCTATAATCGAAAATTTTCAAGGTAGTTTATTTTAAGGATCATAGGTTCAGTTGTCAAGGTCTAAAGGTTATTCAAATGGATAATGAAATTAAAAATAGTTAAGGATCATACCTGAGGATCCAAGTTAGGATCCTAACCTTTAATCAGGATAACCATAAGTAAAACTTTAATGGATAATAAGGATTAAGGATCCTTAATTGTTTAACTTCGAAAACCTGAAAAAATGGAATATAACTTGGGACTAAGCCAATATAAAAGATAAGTTAGTAACTGGGGACAAGCCCAAAGGATAACTGGGGACAAGCCCATAGGATCACTGGGGACAAGCCCGAAAGATAACTGGGAACAAGCCCAAAGGATAACTGGGGACAAGCCCAAAGGATAACTGGGGACAAGCCCAAGGATCGTATGTAAACTGGAGTATGGCCCTTACTGGCGACTATCCAAACTTAGTGACATGAAGATGCCAAAACCTTAGCTAACGTGAAAACGTTAGAAACCTTAGGAACGGATGTATGGTACGTCTACCATTATACGTAGGATCCTAGGTATAGCCAGTACGATGAGGTTATCAGCCCCTGGAGTGGGTACTGGTCCCAAAGACATGAACTATACCAGGATCATCGTGCGCTACAGGCGAAAACTGGGGACAAGCCCAAGGATAACTGGGGTTGAACCCAAGGATCTGAGATGCTTTTGAAGACTATCAATAATATGCTGAGGATACCTGGACTATCAAAACTCAAATTCTCGTGAGAGGAGGATGAAGGATACATGATCCTTATCCTTTGGTAAAAATAAGAAAATGGAATAGTTTAGGATTAGGATATTACCAGAGTAAGGATCATTGACATTATCGGGATCCTTCGAGGATGCTTTCAATGTAAGGATCATATGTGCCAGGAGGATCCTGTTCACATGAAATATTTCTTTAAGTGAACAGCATTCCAGGCTCTAGGTAACAAATTTCCTTCCATGGTTAGCAATCTATATGCCCCTTTTCCTGCTTCAGCTTCAATCAAGTAAGGGCCTTCCCACTTTGGTGCTAACTTCCCGTCAGCAGGATTGATGGTATTTTGGAATGCTTTTCTCAATACCATATCCCCCACTTGGAATTTCCTTATTCTGACATTTTTGTTGTAAGCACCAGCCATTCTTTGTTGGTAGCTAGCCATCCTTATCCTAGCCAGATCCCTGATTTCTTCAATAGTATCCAAATCCTGAGCCAAGTTTGCAGCATTCTCTTCAGGATCACGGGTACTTGTTCTAGCAGTTGGAACCACCATTTCTGTTGGGATCACTGCTTCTGCCCCAAACACCAAAGAGAAGGGTGTTTGACCAGTAGCATTCTTGGGAGTTGTCCTGTCAGCCCAAAGCACATAAGGCAATTCCTCTGCCCATTTCCCCTTCTTGGATCCAAGTTTCTTCTTCAGATTGTTGATGATGATCTTGTTGGATGATTCTGCTTGGCCATTGGCTTGTGGGTGGACTGGTGTTGATGTTATCATCTTAATCCCCCAACTGTCACAAAAGTTAGTAGTCCTGCTCCCAATAAATTGGGAACCATTATCACATACAATTTCAGAAGGAATGCCAAATCTAGTTATAATGTTTCTTTTAATAAAGGATATCACTTCCTTTTCTCTGACTTGGGCAAAGGCTTCGGCCTCTATCCACTTGGAGAAGTAGTCAGTCATGGCAAGCATGAATACTTTTCCACCAGGTTCCTTAGGGAGCTTGCCAACTATATCCATCCCCCATCTCATGAACGGCCAAGAGGATGGTATAGGATGTAGAAATTCAGCCGGCTGATGAAGGATATTGCTGTGTCTTTGACAAGGATCACACTTCTTAGCATACTCCACAGCATCCCTCTTCATAGTTGGCCAGTAGTATCCTGTCCTAAGGATCCTTGAGAACAATGCCCTGCCCCCAGTGTGGTTTCCACAATCTCCTTCATGGAAGTCTTTTAATACTTCTTGAATTTAAGGATCCTCGATACATCTTAAATATGGTCCTGCAAGAGATCGCTTATATAGCACATTATTCAAGATTGTGAATTGAGATACCTTAATCCTGAAAGCCCTAGGATTTTCTCCCATAGGAATCTCCCCGTGTTGTAAGTATCTCATGATTGGTGAGATCCATGATCCTGAATAAGATTGAGTCTCCTCACTAGGGATCATTGCAGTATCCTCTTCTATTTCCATGGCCACCTGATTTTCAATAGCAGGAGCCAGGATATGGATGATGGGGATACTTATATCCTCAGGGATCTTCAAAGATGATCCTAGATTGGCCAATGCATCAGCTTCTGTATTTTCCTCCCTTGGTACCTGTGTCAAACTGAAAGAAACAAAGGAGAGTGCCAATTCTTTGACTATCTCTAAATATTTGGTTAGTTTTTCACCTTTCACAGCATAGGATCCATTAAAGTGATTAGTGATTAACAATGAATCCACGTATACCTCAAGATACCTGATCCCCATATGCTTAGCAATTTGTAAGCCAGTGATTAAGGCTTCATATTCAGCCTCATTATTAGTGGCTTGGAACTCACAAGCTACGGAATGGGGTATTATGTCCCCCTGTGGCGATTTTAGTAGTATACCAAGCCCTGTGCCTTTGACATTTGAGGATCCGTCAGTATGTAGTACCCAAGGATCCTTGGTCTCATCCAGCTGCTGGACCTCCAATTCTGCTTCCTTTTGTAGATCACTACTGAAATCAGCCACAAAGTCGGCTAGTGCTTGAGATTTAATGGTTGTTCTAGGCTCATATCTTATATCATGGGCACTAAGCTTTACTGCCCACTTAGCCATTCTTCCGGACATCTCTGGTTTCCTGAGGACATTCTTAATTGGGAAATTAGTTCTAACAACAATAACATGGGTTTCAAAATAATGTCTTAGTTTAGTAGATGCCATAATTAATGCAAGGATAAGTTTTTCAAGGTGTGAATACCTGGATTCAGCATCAAGTAAACTCTTACTTACATAATAGACAGGATATTGTGTACCCTCATGATCCTTAACAAGGACTGCACTTACTGCTTTTGAGGATACCGCCAGATATAAGGATAACACATCTCCCTTTTCTGGTTTCATCAATGCTGGAGCTGAGGACATGTATTCTTTGAGGGCTTGTAAAGCATTCTCATGCTTTTCAGTCCACTCAAATTTCTTGTTCTTTCTTAGGATATCATAGAATTCTTTACACCTTTCTGAGGATTTGGATATAAATCTGTTTAGAGCTGCTATCCTGCCTGTTAGCCTTTGCACATCCTTAGCGTTGGCAGGGGATTTGATATTCACCAATGCTTTGATTTGTTCCGGGCTTGCTTCAATGCCCCTCTGAGTTACCATATATCCTAAGAATTTGCCTGCTTTAACACCGAAGTGACATTTTGAAGGATTAAGCTTCATGTTATAATTATCAAGGATATCAAACGCTTCCTCCAAGTCCCTTAGGTGATCCTCAGCTTTCTTGGATTTCACAACCATATCGTCTATGTATACTTCCATAGTTTGTCCAATTTGATCTTTGAACATCATATTCACCAGCCTTTGATATGTTGCACCTGCATTTCTTAATCCAAAGGGCATAGCAATATAACAATATAAACCGGTTGGGGTCATAAAAGCCGTATCCTCCTGGTCAGATGGTTCCATCTGAATTTGTTGGAATCCAGATGATGCATCCATAAAGGTTAACAGTTCATGACCCGCCGTTGCATCCACCATGGAGTCAATGTGGGGTAATGGGAAAGGATCCTTGGGACATGCCTTATTTAGATCAGTGAAATCGACACATACCCTCCACTTTCCGTTTTTCTTTTGAACAACAACCACATTGGCTAGCCATTTTGGATATTTTACCTCTCTAATCATACCTGCTCGAAGTAATCTTTCTACTTCTTCCTGGATAATGGCATTTCTTTCCGGTGCAAACTTCCTCCTTTTTTGATGGATTGGTTTGATTGACCTGTCAATGCCAAGTTTATGAGTTATAATATCCTTAGATATTCCTGTCATATCCTTATGTTTCCATGCAAAGGTAGACTTTCTTCTTTTGAGGAAGGATACTAGGTCTTCTTTCATCTTGCCAAGGATCCCTGATCCTATATAGATTTTTGATTCAGGATCATTAGGATCCAAAAGGATTTCGTCCACATCCTGTTCTCTTGCCTCCAAGACATCCCTTGGAGGATACTGTAATTGCTATTGCTCCCTTGGCTTCGAGGCTGGTTTCATTGACGAGGTGTAACAATCCTTAGCCTCCTGCTGATCACTGTCGATCTTGATTATTCCCCATGGGCTAGGGAGCTTCACACATTTATGGTAGGTGGATGGGACTGCCTTCATATCATGTATCCAGGGTCTACCAAGGATAACATTACAACAAGACAAACAGTCAATAACACAAAATTTTTGATAATTATGTAATCCTTCCACATAAATTGGGAGTTTGATGTCCCCCAGGGTTTTCTTAGTTTCGCCACTGAATCCCACAAGTACGGAGGATCTTGGTGTGATATCTGATTCAGGGATACCCATCTTCTTCAGAACATCAAGCTGGATAATATTTACTGAGCTTCCTCCGTCAATAAGGATCCTGCGGACAAAATGGTTAGAGATAAAGAGAGTGATGACTGGACTATCATGATGAGGATCCTGGATGTTAATTCTATCATCCTCATCAAAGGTTATAACTTTTCCTTCCGAGACACTTGATGTTCGAATAGGTCTTACTCCGTTATCCATTTTAGCTTCCTTTGCATGCCTTTTAGCTGCCGAGAAGGATGTACCACATATGTCTGATCCTCCAGAAATAAAGTTGATTACTTGTGCATCTGCCGGAGGAGCTGGAGCTTTCTCAGGGATCCTCTCAGGATCCTGAGTCCTTTGCTTTTTTCTTTCCAACAACTCTTTTAGATGCCCCTTGCTTAGCAGATGTCCAATTTCCTTTCTTAATGCGATGCATTCTTCGGTTAAATGCCCAAAATCCTCGTGGTATGCACACCACTTCGATTTGCCTTTAGTTCCAGTTGGTTTGTCGTTTTTTCTGGGCCATCTGGCTTTTTCTCCTAGATTCTGCATTGCAAGGATTAGTTCATGATTATCAACGGAAAAGCAATATTCAGAAATTGGAGGATAATCCTCATCGTCCTCTTCTTGGTCAACGGCATGCACGTTCTGGTTATCATTCCTATTGTAGGATTTGAATCTGTTGCTTTTGAAAGAGGATCCTTGCTTTTCTGGCTTTGAGGATCCTGCTTGTCTCTCCTGGATCCTCTTGTCATCCTCTAGCCGGATGAACCTGAGTGCCCGAGTTCTTACTTCATCTAGGTTCCTGCATGGTGTCATAACAAGATCATCATAGAACAATGAATCCTTCAGCAATCCCATCTTGAAGGCCTCAACAGCTGTGGCCATATCCAAGTTAGGAATGTCCAAGGATTCTTTACTAAACTTGGTTATGTAATCCCTTAATGATTCATTATGACCCTGAGTTACCCTATATAAATCATGTTTTGGTCAAAAATCACACAAGGATAATGTAACCAAACTTTATGTAAACGGGGTATGATGCTTGGTTAATTATAAAAGTAAAGGATCACTTTCGTGATAGAGATGCAAAGACACAATGATTTATACGAGGAAAAAGCCCTTGATCAATATATGATCTCCGGCATAAAAAACCTCGGGTGATGGCAACTACCGATCACCAAACTTCAATATAAGAACAAAATGGTTACAACTTCGGATGATAATGAGCTGAGTACAAGGATCACTATTGTTTCGAGTGTCTAAGTGTGTGAGAGTTGTGTCGTATGTCGTGTGTGTTCTTCCGAATGAGGAAGAGTGGTATTTATACAAGTGTAGGTGACTTATTTTAGGTAAAAGGACTAATTATCAGCTCATTACCCCTTTAAAAATAAAGACAATCTAGCCTAAATTGCTGCCCATGAATCAAGCCATGTTTCCATATCCTGTGCAACGTCCTTCTTCAATTAAGCTCTTGCCATATTTGTGAAGACGCGTCCCTGGATCATGATGTCTAGAGCATATCCTGCTAGATGGTCCTGCAAAACAATATTGTATTAAGCGGAAGTGACCATTAGTATGAGGATCACCATAATGTCCCATGATCCTGATCCTGGAGTCCTGCCGAGGATCACTGTCTGCCAAAGAAATAAGGATCACTGGTTAGGATCATGTGTAAGGATCACCTATAATAAAAATCCAGCCCTAACAATTGCCCCCAAAATATAAGGAGTTAATTGTAAATAGACGAGTTATATTTTGTTTCGATCTTATCTCTAACGGGCGATTCCGAATAACTAGCCGTTACACATGGACTAGCCGTTGTGATCATTACGTCATAGATGTGACAATCCCTGCAAATCATCATTATAAATAGGAGATAGGGTTAGGATCATTCTGTATTTAAATTCGAGATATCTTCCCTTTATAATCGCTACCGAAGACTGATCAGGTATCCTCTTCTTCTCTCTTTCCCTTCTTCCTTCTCTTTGCTCTGTTTTTGCTCCGTCACAAACATGTTGCTCCGGAATTCTCCACACAAGGATTCCAAGAAGGATAATCCCCTGAAAAGCCAAGGGATCATTAAGGATTCTCCTACGGAGAGATGTTGCTTTACCGATGCTCATGTAGATAGGATTCGTCATTGCTTTCCGGCGGATGCCGTTTTCAAATCCTTCACATCCACTGCCTTGAGTGATTTTACTTCAGATACCTGGGTGATCTTTCCTGCAACTCCATTTATCATAGGATATTCGTATCCTTTTCCGGCCTTCACCCAATCTTTCTTTTCTCTGACCGGCATATCTTATATCCAAGCTATGCCGATGATCTGGAGGGTCTTGTATACCTTCGAGAGGATCATCGAGCAGGAGGGGATTGATTTAGGGATGGCAGAGCTGGCCGCACTTTATGATCTTACCACGTTTGGTTCTCATCGATATTTGTTAAAACGGAAGGCCGGGGAGGATCATCCTGTTTTGAAAGTTACCAAAAATGACACAAATTGGAAGCGTCGTTTCTTCTTCGTGAGAAGAGATTCCCTCCCTGATGGGAATGATCTGCCCAAGGAGTGGGCTACTCATGGTAGGGTAGAGGATCCTCGAAGGATCACTGTCAGTCCTGTCTCATTTGATGAAGATCACTAATATCTCTTTTCCTTTGCAGCTATTTCCATCGCTCATCTCAAGTTAACCCCTGCTGCAAGAGAAAGAGTTTTAGCTTTTAAAAGGCTTAATCCTGAGGTCAGAAGTTTTCAAGTCACCATCCGAGTTTCACAAGAAGTATCTTCCGCGTCTGCCACAATGTCAAGTAAGTATCCTTACCAAAAAGTAAGTTTTAGGTAAAAAAATATTAAATTAGTTAGGAGACTTATCTTGTTTTGATTGTGTAGGTGCTGGGAAATCCGCTAAGTCTGCCAAATCTGCCTCCTTGTTTGGGATTGATGATCTTGCCAAGGTCACGTCTTCGAAGAAGAAGACTTCGGATGCTAGTCCTTCTGCTTCAGCCCCTAAATTACCCATTAGGGGTAAGGGAAAGAAGAGGAAAGTTTCTGAGGATCTTCAAGGATTTCCCCTCCTCCGTCAGCAATTTCTTGATTCTGTCAACGAGGTCAGGATCACTGCCCCTGTTGGTTATCCTGATGGTTTTTGAGGATCACCCGTGTCTGACGTTATATCCTGTTGTTTTTGCAGAAACTTACTGAAATAGAATCTTATGTTAGCCACGTTGAAGATCAGGATCGCCAGATTGCCGACCTTCAACAAATGGGTGTGCTGAAGGATCTCAAGATCACTGATCTTGAGAAGAAGATCCGGGCTGTTAGGGATGAGGCTGTCAAAGCATTGATCAAGTTCGATTATGAGAAGCATGACATTACTCAGGACGCTAAAGTCTCTGCCGCGATAGCTATGTACAAGATACAACTGCAGATGGCCACGGAGGCTCAGGATCCTTCTTTTGATAAGAGCACATGGGATATTGAAGGCTGGAAGGCAAGGCTAGCAGAGTTGGAGGATGACGATGATGTTGAGGATATCCCTATGCTTGAAGGTGGAGATCCCGGTAAGGATCAAGGTGGTGATGAAGCAGCGAAGGTGTAGGCTGCATGATTGGGCGATGATGGATATTTCGAGACTAGGCCGGAGCCCAATTTTTTAGGATTGGTAGTGGTTTTTTGTGGTAGTGATGTTTGTGAACAATTATGGTCTGTAATCTTCGAACAATAGTTTTTAGGGTTAAGGATCCTGGATCCTTAGAACAATAGGTAGGATTGCAAAAGGTGGAGGGATCCTCTGTTTGGGGGATGAAGCCTTTGTGATCCTGCCGCTTTTATTTCCCTGCACAATGCTAAGACCGCATAGACAATGGACACCCTTTGCCAACCCATGTGGACGGGCCACGTTTTGCTGGTAGAAATGTGGGTTGGCAATTTTGACAACTTTTTGATCCGTTTGTTTAATAATATAACTTTAATCTTTCTGGCTTATCTTGTGTTGTTATCCTTCAATAATCCTCTTATTTCTCAATTGCTATGTTAAAATAACAAGAGTCGAAAAAGTGTTTAATAAACTTAGGATATGATCCTAGATCAAATATCCTCATATTGAAAATTCTCAAAGTGTTTTAGTTCAAGGATCATAGGTTCGGTTGTCAAAGTATAAGGGTTGGTTAGGATAAAGAGTATAGTCAATAATAGTCAAGGATCATACCTGAGGATCCACGTTAGGATCCTAACCTTCAATCAAGACAATCATAGATAAGACTTTGATAGTTAATAAGGATTAAGGACCCTTATATGTTTAGACTTCCAAAACCTGAAAAGTGAGATATAACTTGGGACTAAGCCAATGTAAAAGATAAATTAGTAACTGGGGACATGCCCATGGGATAACTGAGAATGATCCCAGAGGATCACTGGGGACAAGCCCATAGGATAACTGGGGACAAGCCCAAAGGATCGTATGTAAACTGGAGTATGGCCCTTTCTGGCAACTATCCAAACTTAGTGACATGAAAATGTCAAAACCTTAGCTAACGTGAAAACGTTAGAAACCTTAGGAACGGATGTATGGTACGTCTACCATTATACGTAGGATCCTAAATATAGCCAGTACGATGAGGTTTTCAGCCCCGAAAGTGGGTACTGGTCCCAAAGACGTGAACTATACCAGGATCATCGTGCGCTGCTGGCGGAAACTGGGGATAATCCCAAGGATAACTGGGGTCGGACCCAAGGATCTGTGGTGCTTTTGGAGATCTTTGACGATTTGCTGAAGATACCTGAACTATCATAACTCAAATGGTTTGTGAGTAGAGGATGAAGGATACATGATCCTTATCCTTAGGCAAAAAGTAAGAAAATGTAATAGTTTTTAGGATAAGCATATTACCAGAGTAAGGATCACTGATATCACCGGGATCCTTTAAGGATACTTCAATGTAAGGATCACATACATGAAGGATCATGTTCACATGAAATATTTCTTTAAGTGAACAGCATTCCAGGCTCTTGGTAACAAGTTTCCTTCCATGGTTAGCAACCTGTATGCCCCCTTTCCTGCTTCAGCTTCAATCAAGTAGGGACCTTCCCATTTTGGTGCTAGCTTCCCGTCAGCAGGATTGATAGTATTTTGAAATGCCTTTCTCAACACCATGTCTCCGACTTGGAACTTCCTTATTCTGACATTTTTGTTGTAGGCACCAGCCATTCTTTGTTGGTAGCTTGCCATCCTTATCCTAGCTAGATCCCTGATTTCCTCAATAGTATCCAAATCCTGAGCTAAGATTGTAGCATTTTCTTCAGGATCACGAGCACTTGTTCTAGCAGTTGGGATCACCATTTCTGTTGGGATCACTGCTTCTGCCCCAAATACTAAAGAGAAAGGTGTTTGACCAGTGGCATTCTTGGGAGTTGTTCTATCAGCCCATAGCACATAAGGTAATTCTTCTGCCCATTTTCCTTTCTTGGATCCTAGCTTCTTCTTCAGATTGTTGATGATGATCTTGTTGGATGATTCTGCTTGACCATTGGCTTGTGGATGAACTGGTGTTGATGTTATCATCTTGATTCCCCAACTGTCACAAAAGTTAGTGGTTCTGCTTCCAATGAATTGGGAGCCATTGTCACATACAATTTCAGAGGGAATGCCAAATCTAGTTATAATGTTTCTTTTAATGAAGGATATGACTTCCTTTTCTCTGACTTGAGCGAAGGCTTCAGCTTCTATCCACTTGGAAAAATAGTCAGTCATGGCAAGCATAAATACTTTTCCACCAGGTGCTTTAGGGAGCTTGCCAACTATATCCATTCCCCATCTCATGAATGGCCAAGAGGATGGTATGGGGTGTAGTAATTCAGCTGGTTGGTGAAGGATATTGCTATGTCTTTGGCAAGGATCACACCTCTTAGCATACTCTATAGCATCCCTTTTCATGGTTGGCCAGTAGTATCCTGTTCTAAGGATCCTTGAGAATAATACCCTGCCCCCAGTGTGGTTTCCACAATCTCCTTCATGGAAGTCTCTCAATACTTCTTCAATTTCCGGATCCTCAATACATCTTAAATATGGTCCTGCAAGGGATCGTTTATATAACACATTATTTAAGATTGTAAATTGAGATACCTTGATCCTGAAAGCTCTAGGATTTTCTCCCATTGGAATCTCTCCATGTTGCAAGTATCTCACGATTGGTGAGATCCATGATCCTGAATAAGATTGGGCCTCTTCACTAGGGATTATTGCAGTATCCTCTTCTATTTCCATGGCCACCTGATTTTCAATAGCAGGAGCCAGGATATGGATGATAGGGATACTTATATCTTCTGGAATCTTCAAGGATGATCCTAGGTTGGCCAATGCATCAGCCCCTGTGTTCTCCTCCCTTGGTACCTGTGTCAAGCTGAAAGAAACAAAAGAGAGTGCCAATTCTTTGACTATTTCTAAATATTTGGTTAGTTTTTCACCTTTAACAGCATAGGATCCGTTAAAGTGATTAGTGATCAATAATGAATCTACGTATACGTTAAGATACTTTACCCCCATATCCTTAGCAATTTGTAAGCCAGCAATTAAGGCTTCATACTCAGCCTCATTGTTAGTTGCTTGGAACTCACAGGCTATGGAGTGGGGTATTATGTCCCCCTGTGGCGATTTTAGTAGGATCCCTAGCCCTGTGCCTTTGATATTTGAGGATCCGTCAGTGTGTAGTATCCAAGGATCCTTGGTCTCATCCAACTGCTGAACCTCCAATTCTGCTTCTTTTTGTAGATCACTACTGAAATCAGCCACAAAGTCAGCTAGTGCCTGAGATTTAATGGCTGTTCTTGGTTCATATCTTATATCATGGGCACTAAGCTTCACTGCCCACTTAGCCATTCTCCCTGACATCTCCGGTTTCCTGAGGACATTCTTAATTGGAAAATTAGTTCTAACAACAATAGTATGGGTTTCAAAATAATGTCTTAACTTAGTCGATGCCATGATTAATGCAAGGATAAGTTTTTCGAGGTGTGAGTACCTGGATTCGGCATCAAGTAGACTTTTACTTACATAGTAGATAGGATATTGTGTACCTTCGTGATCCTTAACAAGGACGGCACTTACAGCGGTTGAGGATACCGCCAGATATAAGGATAACACATCTCCTTTTTCCGGTTTTGCTAATGCTGGTGCTGAGGACATATACTCTTTTAGGGCTTGTAAAGCATTCTCATGCTTCTCAGTCCATTCGAACTTCTTATTCTTCCTTAGGATATCGTAAAATTCTCTGCATTTCTCTGAGGATTTCGATATGAACCTGTTCAAAGCTGCTATTCTGCCTGTCAGTCTTTGAACATCCTTGGCATTGGCAGGAGATTTGATATTTATTAATGCTTTGATTTGTTCCGGGCTTGCTTCAATGCCCCTCTGGGTTACCATGTATCCTAAGAACTTTCCTGCCTTAACACCAAAATGGCATTTTGAAGGATTAAGTTTCATGTTGTAATTATCAAGGATATCGAATGCCTCTTCTAAGTCCCTTAGGTGATCCTCAGCTTTCTTTGACTTGACCACCATATCATCTATGTACACCTCCATAGTTTTTCCAATTTGATCCTTGAACATCATATTTACCAGCCTTTGATATGTTGCACCTGCATTTCTTAGTCCAAAAGGCATGGCGATATAACAATATAAACCGGTTGGGGTCATAAAGGCTGTATCCTCTTGGTCAGATGGTTCCATCTGGATTTGTTGGAACCCAGATGATGCATCCATAAAGGTTAACAGTTCATGCCCCGCTGTTGCATCCACCATGGAGTCAATGTGGGGTAATGGGAAAGGATCCTTGGGACATGCCTTATTCAAATCAGTGAAATCGACACATACCCTCCACTTTCCGTTTTTCTTTTGGACAACAACCACATTGGCTAACCATTTTGGATACTTTACCTCTCTGATCATACCTGCTCGAAGTAGTCTCTCTACTTCTTCTTGGATAATGGCATTCCTTTCTGGTGCAAACTTCCTCCTTTTTTGATGGATTGGTTTGATAGACCTGTCAATGCCAAGTTTGTGAGTAATAATATCCTTAGATATACCTGTCATATCTTCATGTTTCCAAGCAAAGGTAGATTTTCTTCTTTTGAGGAAGGATATCATGTCTTCTTTCATCTTGCCAAGGATCCCTGATCCAATATAGATTTTTGATTCAGGATCACTAGGATCCAAGAGGATTTCATCTACATCTTGTTCCCTTGCCTCCAAGACATTCCTTGGAGGATACTGTAATTGCTATTGCTCCCTTGGCTTCGAGGTTGGCTTCATAGATGAGGTATAACAATCCTTAGCCTCCTGCTGGTCACTATCGATCTTGATTATTCCCCATGGGCTAGGGAGCTTCACACATTGATGGTAGGTAGATGGGACTGCTTTCATATCATGTATCCAAGGCCTGCCAAGGATAACGTTACAACAGATAAACAGTCAATAACACAAAATTTTTGGTAATTATGTAATCCTTCCACGTAGATTGGGAGTTTGATGTCCCCCAGAGTTTTCTTCGTCTCCCCACTGAATCCTACAAGCACGGAGGATCTTGGTGTGATGTCTGATTCTGGGATTCCCATCTTCTTCAGGACATCAAGCTGGATAATGTTCACGGAGCTCCCTCCATCAATAAGGATCCTGCGGACAAAATGGTTAGAGATAAAGAGAGTGATAACTAAACTATCATGGTGAGGATCCTGAATGTTGATGCGATCATCCTCGTCAAATGTTATCATCTTCCCTTCTGAGACACTTGATGTTCTAATAGGCCTTTCTCCATTATCCATTTTTGATTCCTTTGCATGTCTTTTGGCCGCCGAGAAGGATGTACCACAGATGTCTGATCCTCCGGATATAAAGTTGATCACTTGTGCATTTGCCGGAGGTGCTGGAGCTTTTTCGGGGATCCTTTCAGGATCCTGGGTCCTTTGCTTTTTTCTCCCAATAACTCTTTTAGATGCCCCTTGCTTAGCAGGTATCCGATTTCTTTTCTTAAGGCTATGCAATCTTCAGTTAGATGCCCGAAATCCTCATGGTATGCACACCATTTTGACTTGTCTTTAGTCCCGGATGGTTTATCATTCTTCCTGGGCCACCTAGCTTTTTCACCTAGATTCTGCATTGCAAGGATTAGTTCATGATTATCAACGGAAAAACAATATTCTGAGATTGGAGGATATCCTTCATCATCCTCTTCTTGGTCAACAGCATGCACATTCTTGTTCTCATTTCTATGGTAGGATTTGAACTTGTTGCTCTTGAAGGAGGATCCTTGCTTATCTTGTTTTGAGGATCCTACTTGCCTCTCCTGGATCCTCTTGTCATCCTCTAGCCGGATAAACCTGAGTGCTCGAGTTCTTACTTCATCTAAATTCCTGCATGGTGTCATAACAAGATCATCATAGAATAATGAATCCTTAAGCAGTCCCATTTTGAAGGCTTCAACAGCCGTAGCCATATCCAAGTTGGGAATGTCCAAGGATTCTTTACTAAATTTAGTTATATAATCCCTTAATGATTCATTTATGATTTTGAGTTATCCTGTATAAATCACTAGTTAATTTTTCAAATTTTCTACTACAAGAGAATTGGTTATTGAATAAATTAACTAAATTAGCAAATGAAGTAATAGAGTAGGGGGAAGACTTAGCAGCCACTTAAGAGCTGATCCAGTAAGAGTGGATCCAATCCTTTACATAGGCATGCTTCCTTCAACTTTTCTGGGATAGGATTGATTTCCATCCTTTCCCTGTATTGTGCTATATGCTCCTCTGGATCCGTTGTGCCATCATACAGCTTCATGGTAGGGATATGGAACCTTTTGGGTACCTCTGCATCACAAATTGGTGGTGCAAAGCGAGATACCTTGTGGCTTCCATCTGCAATCTCTGGGATAGGCTTGACTACCCCTGGAACATTGAGATCATGTCCTTTAGTTTCTGTAATTCCCTGGCCATAGCATGATTGGTACTGTATCCTGCATGAATCCATGGTTAGTGGTAGGGTAATTGTTTAAAGTGTTACCTCCCATTGGGTTCAAGTTAGGGAATCCATATTGCTGGGGTTCTGGAACAACGGAGGGACCAGTGGAAGCAATGGTCTGCATTGGAATGAAGTCTCCTTGAATGGACATCTAGACTTCCTGTTTGCAGATTTTTAGGGATCCTGGTATCTGGAAGGATCCTGGTGTCTGGGATGATCCTGGAACGAAGGAGGATCCTTGAACCTGGGATGATCCTGGAACAAAGGAGGATCCTTGAACCGGGATGATCCTGGAACAAAGGAGGATCCTTGGCCCTGGAAAGATCCTGGAATAAAGTAGGATCCTTGAAACTGCTGTGTCTCCGGATAGGCTCCCAATTCCTGAAGGATCCCATGTACTGAGGATAGGATCCTACAGGCTGAAAATGTGAGCCTGACGTCTGAGTCATTGCTGCCGAGTTGAGATGTGATCCTCTTGACTCCCTATGATTTGCACGTCCGGGATCCCTGATGGCTGGGAAGTGATCATTGGAGTATCAAAGCTCAAGGATTTGGGCATCAGTGGAGAATGATCCTCTGCCGCTTTCTTTTGTCTTTTGAGATCTCCAATTTCCCTGAGGATCCTTTCGTTAGTTTCATCTTGCCGCTGCATACGATCCTTCATCTGCAAAATTTAAAGCAAATACATCACTAGTACTGGGAATAGAAGAATTCATAGCAGAAGAAGATAGAGGTTTAGAGAAAGGTGGGAGTTGATCTCTTCTCAGTATTTTTCTGAGATCCTGCCGGTGGAGGAGGCAAGGTGATTTGTGATGAGGTGACTGCAGACACCGCCGTGGACGTGTTCTTCAATGATGAAGCCATGTAACTCTTTCAAATGATTTCGAACAAAAGATTTTCTTATGATGAAGCACCAATTGCCCCACGGTGGGCGCCAAACTGTTTTGGTCAAAATCACACAAGGATAATGTAACCAAACTTTATGTAAACGGGGTATGATGCTTGGTTAATTATAAAAGTAAAGGATCACTTTCGTGATAGAGATGCAAAGACACAATGATTTATACGAGGAAAAAAGCCCTTGATCAATATATGATCTCCGGCATAAAAAAACCTCGGGTGATGGCAACTACCGATCACCAAACTTCAATATAAGAAAAATGGTTACAACTTCGGATGATAATGAGCTGAGTACAAGGATCACTATTGTTTCGAGTGTCTAAGTGTGTGAGAGTTGTGTCGTATGTCTGTGTGTGTTCTTCCGAAATGAGGAAGAGTGGTATTTATACAAGTGTAGGTGACTTATTTTAGGTAAAAGGACTAATTATCAGCTCATTACCCCTTTAAAAATAAAGACAATCTAGCCTAAATTGCTGCCCATGAATCAAGCCATGTTTCCATATCCTGTGCAACGTCCTTCTTCAATTAAGCTCTTGCCATATTTGTGAAGACGCGTCCCTGGATCATGATGTCTCAGAGCATATCCTGCTAGATGGTCCTGCAAAACAATATTGTATTAAGCGGAAGTGACCGTTAGTATGAGGATCACCATAATGTCCCATGATCCTGATCCTGGAAGTCCTGCCGAGGATCACTGTCTGCCAAAGAAATAAGGATCACTGGTTAGGATCATGTGTAAGGATCACCTATAATAAAAATCCAGCCCTAACAAATCACTAGTTACCTTTCAAATTTCTACTACAGAGAATTGATTATTGAATAAATTAACTAAATTAGCAAATGAAGTAATAGAGTAAGGGGGAAGACTTAGCAGCCATTTAAGAGCTGCATCCAGTAAGGTGGATCCAAATCCTTTGATAAGCATGCTTCCTTTAACTTTTCTGGAATTGGATTGATCTCCATCCTCTCCCATGTATTGTGCTATGTGTTCCTCAGGATCCGTTGTACCATCATACAGCTTCATAGTAGGGATATGGAACCCTTTGGTATTCTCAGCATCACAAATTGGTGGTGCAAAACGAGATACCTTATGGCTTCCATCTGCAATCTCCGGGATAGGTTTGACTACCCCTGGAACACTTGATATCATATCCTTCAGTTTTTGTAGTTCTCTGGCCATAGCATGATGATACCTGTATCCTGCATTAATCCATGGTTAGTGGTAAGAGAATTATTAAAAGTGTTACCTCCCATCGGGTTCAAGTTAGGAAATTGGGTGTGAATCCATATTGCTGGGATTCTGGGATAATGGATGGACCAGTGGAAGCAATGGTCTGCATTGGAATAAAATCTCCTTGATGGACATCTAGACTTCCTGTTTGCAAATTCTTCAAGGATCCTGGTATCTGAAGGGATCCTTGAACCTGGGATGATCCTGGAACGATGGAGGATCCTTGAACCTGGGATGATCCTGGAACGAAGGATGATCCTTGAACCTGGGATGATCCTGGACGAAGGAGAATCCTTGAACCTGGGATAATCCTGGCGAAGGAGGATCTTGAACCTGAGATGATCCTGGAACGAAGGAGGATCCTGAGCTCATGAAGGATCCCATATGTTGAGTATAGGATCCTGCCGGTTGGAAATATGATCCTGATGCCTGAGTCACTGCTGCTGTGGGCGAAATGCATTCCTCTTGATCCACCCACATATTGAATGTCTGGGACCTCTGATGGCTGAGAAGTAATCATTGGAGTATCAAAATTCAAAGATTTGGGCATCAATGGGGAATGATCCTCTGCCGTTTTCTTTTGTCTTTTGAGATCTCCGATTTCTCTGAGGATCCTGTCATTAGTTTCATCCTGCTGCTGCATACGATCCCTCATCTGCAAAATCAAAGTAATATATCACTAGTACTGGGAACAGAAGAAGTTAGAGCAGAAGATGATGGTTTAGAGGAGATAGATTTGGTCTCTTCTCAGCATTTTTCTGAGATCCGGTGGTGGTGGAGGCAAAGGTGGAATGCCAGTAGATGAATTGACTGTCAACATCGCTGTGGAGGTATTCTTCAACGACGAAGCCATGCAACACTCCAGAATGGTCACCAACAGAAAAACTTTTTATGAATGAAGCACCAATTGCCCCACGGTGGGCGCCAAACTGTTTTGGTCAAAAATCACACAAGGATAATGCAACAAACTTTATGTAAACGGGGAATGATGATTGGTATGATGAACAAAGTGAAGGATTACTTAAATATAAAATGCACAAGCGACACAAGGATTTATACGAGGAAAAAGCCCTTGATCAATGAATGATCTCCGGCATAAAAAACCTCGGTGATGGAAATTACCGATCACCAAGCTTCAATATAACAAATAAAGGTTACAACTTCGGATGGTAACGAGCTAAGTACAAGGATCACTATAGTATCGTGTGTCAAAGCGTGAGGGAAGTGTGTTGTGTCTTCCGAATGTGGAAGAGAGCTATTTATACAAGTGTGAGTGGCCCTATTTTAGGTAAATAGACTAACTATTAGCTCGTTACCCTTTAGGAATAAAAGTAAATCTAGCCTAAATTATCGCCCTTAAATTATGCCGAGTTTCCATATCGTCCACAACGTTCATCTCTGATTAAGCATATGCCAAAGTTGTAAAGACGAGTCCCTTGTTTACGTTGCTAGAGCGGATCCTGCCAGACATTCCTGCAAGATAACATTAAATCTAATGAAACAACTGTTAGTATGAGGATCCCTGTGATGGTCCGTGATCCTGATCCTGGAACTCTTCTGAGGATCACTATCTGCCAAAGAAATAAGGATCACTGGTTAGGATCATATGCAAGGATCATAAGTCATAAAAATCCAGCCCTAACACTAGTATTATCAAAAACTCAAACGACGTTTAGCAAAGGAAAGATCATACCAGGAATAGGATATAACCCTATTTATCAACCTCAATTCCTTTGCAACTTTTCCAATGAAGATGTCCCTGTGTGAGATACTTAGTGCATTAGTTCCGAGCCTTACTCTTTGAGCTTTACATCATTGCTTTAGTGGAATGTCCCCTGTGTACAATGTCTTCAACACTTAAAAATCTTCTGGATATCAGTTCCCATTGTATAGACAATTTTTCATGTTTACAAGGGTAAAACCCAAGAATGTACTGGAGATAAATTTCCTTGTATCCTGGGGAAATCCCAAATTTTTCATGCACTACAAGGCGGGAGTGTATAAACCCAATTCGGAAGAAAGGTGAATACCTTTAAAACCTGTGAAGGGATCAGGATCCTTGTAGTGAGAGAGGGGGCCAATCCTCTAATCTTCTGAGTATCCCGAGTGAGCATCCTGGAGCTATATCCCGAACATATACTGCAAACATCCTTACAACTAAGGTGGTGTTAGCTTGGCTAACACCCCTCCAATGCTTAAGTTAGTATTGGGTTTCAAAGAATAAATTAAACAAACATATTTAAAATAGATAGAATTCATACATCCTAAGTTAGAAATTAATTCTAAACTCACTTGAAATAAAGCTTAAGGTGTATAGCATTCCAAGATCTCGGTAGCATATCCCCTTTCATAATCTTGAGTCTATATGCTCCTTTCCCTGCTTCTGATTCAACTTCATATGGTCCTTCCATTTTTGGAGCTAGCTTGCCATCGGCAGGATTAGTGGTATTCTGAAAAGCCTTTCATAATACCCAATCTCCAACCTTAAATCTTCTGGTCCTGATATTTTGTTATATGCTCTGAATATTCTTTGTTGATATGCTGTCATCCTTAGCCTTGCTGCATCTCTCTTTCATCTATAGTATCCAAAATCTTGACTCAAGGATTCAGGATTCTGTTTAGGATCACTTAGGGTAGATCTTGCAGTAGGTATGTCATTTCCGTTGGAATCATTGCTTCTGCTCCAAATACCAAGGAAAATGGGGTTTGCCTGTTGCGTTCTTATCGTTGTCCTATCAGCCCACAAAACAAAGGGTAATTCTTCTGCCCATCTTCCTTTTTTGGTTCCAAGCCTCTTCTTTAAGTTATTGACAATTATCTTGTTTGAGGATTCTGCTTGTCCATTCGCTTGGGGATGTACTGGAGTAGATGTTATCATTTTGATTCCCCAAACTCTTGCAAAAGTCAGTAGTCCTTTTGCTTATAAATTGAGAACCATTGTCACAGATTATCTCGACTGGTACTCCAAATCTGGTCAGGATATTTCTCTTTATGAAGGATTACTACTTCTTGATCCCTAACTTGAACAAATGCCTCGGCTTCAACCCATTTGGAGAATAATCTGTCATGCCAACATAAAAACCTCCCTCCTGGAGCCTTTGGAAGCTTTTCCCAACTATATCCATACCCCACTTCATAAATGGCCAAGGGGAAACAATAGGATATAATGGTTCAGCAGGCTGATGCAATATGTTACTATGTCTTTGACATGCGTCACATCTTCGAGCATATTCTGCGGCATCTTTTCTTATTGTTGGCCAATAATATCCTGTCCTTAACACTTTTGAGAATAACGACCTGCCCCCAGAATATGGTTACCACAAATCCCTTCATGTATATCCTGAAGTACTTCTTCGGCTTCAGGATCCTCCAAGCACCTCAATACGGTCCTGCAAGAGATTTCTTGTATAAAACATTATTTATAAAGTGTAATCGTGATACCTTCATCCTAAATGCCTTAGGATTTTCATTTCCGGGGATGTTGTCCTTCTTTTGATATATCTCACAATTGGAGCCGTCCAAGATTTATGATCCTCTTTAGGATACTCTGCTCCAGGATCCTGAATAGCCGCTACTTCTTTACCCCGAGGATCGTTGCAGGATACAAGACATGTATTATTGGTATTTGGGTTCCTTCAGGTATCCTGATCGATGATCCCAGATTTGCTAAGGCGTCTGCTTCGGCGTTATCCTCTCTTGGTACCTGTTCAAGTGTAAAAACATCGAAATTACTCTGCTAACTTTTTGAGAATATCGAGGATTCGATTAATTTCTCACCCTTAACTGCATAGGATCCATAAAATGGTTAGTAATTACAAGGAGTCAACATATACTCGCAAATTCTTGATACTCATACTCTTAGCCAATATAATCCTGCAATTAAAGCTTCATTATTCTGCCTCATTATTAGTAGCAGGAAATTCACACCTAATGGCCTGGGGTAATATGTCCCCCTGTGCGATTTTAGTAGTATACCTAAACCTACCACCTCTTATATTGGATGCACCATCAGTATATAATGTCAGGATCCTGAAGATTCTCCTAACTGTTGAACTTCTAGGTCTACCTCATCCTGAATATCACTACTGAAATCAGCCACAAAGTTAGCTAAAAGCCTGAGACTTTATGGCATTTCTAGGTTCATATAACTAAATCATAAGCACTCAACTTTACTGACCACTTGGCCATCCTGCCTTGACATCTCTGGTTTCCTAAGCACATTTTGACAGGATAATTCGTTTTAACATGGATCCTATGTGTTTCAAAATAATGTCTAAGCTTTGTCGATGCCATGACTAGAGCTAATGTCAATTTTCTTAAATGAGAATACCTAGTTCAGCATCTAAACAAACTTTTACTAACATAATATACAGGATATTGCTGACCTTCATGGTCTTTTATAAGAATTGGCACTTACAGCATTCCCTAAATACAGCGAGTGTTAGGGGGGATTTTCTAACAATTAGTGATCCTTACTTGTTATCCTAATAGTGATCCTTACTTCTGTGACAGATAGTGATCCTCAGAAGACCTTCAGGATCAGGATACATGGATCACCCTAAGGATCCTCATACTAACGATGTTTATTCATGTTTTGTATTGTTTTGCGGACAGTAATAGGCTAGACTTGGTCTTGGCAACGTTACTATGGAATATTCCACGGGTATTTCGCACACGTTTGAATGGAAATGGACGTTGTGGAGAACGGGCGAGCATGGCACAAAAATCGGATAGTTTGTTAGCTTAGTTAGCTTTTATTTTTAGAGGAAGTGATAAAGTCGGAGGTGACGAACTATTTTTAGAACACTTAGCCATTTTCAGCTACCTACACTCTCGTACTACTGCACTCTTGATCTTTCAGCAAACAATTAACAGTTTTCACACACTTTAACACAATTAACTATAGTGATCCTTGTACCTAGCTCGTCACTATCCGAAGTTGTAAACATTTATTGATTTTTTTGAGCTGTGATCGGTAGTTTCCATCACCCGAGGTTTTTTATGCCGGAGATCATTCATTGATCAGGGCTTTTTCTCGTACAAAATCCTTGTGTTGTTTGTGCAATTTACATCGAAGTGATCCTTATTATTGTTCTTTCATTTCAAGCATCATTCCCCATAAACTAAGAGTTTGGTTGCATTATCCTCATTAGATTTTTGACCTATAAAACAGTTTGGCGCCCACCGTGGGCAATTTGGTGCTTCATTCCTAAGAAGTTTTTCTGTTGGTGATCATTCCGGTTCGTTGCATACAAGTACATGGCTTCATCATTGAAGAATACCTCTACTGCAATGTCTGCGGTCAATTCGTCTCAGGGCATTCCACCTTTGCTCCACCACCTACTAGATCTCAGAAAAATGCTGAGAAAAAAACCAACTCCCATTTCTCCAAACCCCAACTTCTTCTGCTTCTTACACTCCACTACTAAGTGACAGTTTACTTTGATTTTGCAGATGAAGGATCATATACAGCAACAGGATAACACCAATGAAAATTCTCAAGAAATCGGAGATCTCAAGAAACAAAAAAAGCGCAGAGGTCATTCCCATGGTGCCCAGATCTTTGAATTTTGATACTCCGGTGATCACTTCTCAGCCATCGGTGTCCAGATGTTCAATATGTGGGTGGACCAAAAGGAGTGCACTATGGATTACAATGGTGACTCAGCCATCAGGCTCATATTTCTAGCCAGCAGGATCCTACCCTCAGCATATGGGATCCTTCATGAATTCGGGAGGATACTCAGGAGCGCAGCAGATTCAAGGATCCTCCTTCGTTCCAGGATCATCTCAGTTCAAGATCCTCCTTTGTTCCAGGATCATCCCAGGTTCAAGGATCCTCCTTGTGATATGTTCCAGGATCATCCCAGGTTCATGAGGCGTCCCTTTCGTTCCAGGATCATCTCAGGTTCAAGGATCCTCCTTTGTTCCAGGGTATTTCGTCCCAGTTCCAGGGATCCTTCCAGATGCCAGGATCCTTGAGGAGTTTGCAAACAGATGTCCATCAGGGGAGATTTTATTCTGATGCAGACCATTGCTTCTACTGGCCTTCTTTAGTTATTTTCCAGAGCCTCAACAATATGGGTTCACATTTGGTTGGGTTCCCTAATTCGAACCCGTGGAGGGATGTAACACTTTTAATAATTCTTTACCACTAACCATGGATTCATGCAGGATACAGGTATCAATCACGCATGGCCAGGGAATTGCCCAAAAGTTGAAGGATATGATATCAAGTGTTCCAGGCAGTGGTCAAACCTATCCCGGAAGAATGGCAGATGGGTATCCATAAGATATCTCGTTTTGCGCCACCAATCTGTGATGCTGAGATACCCAAGAGGTTCCACGTACCAACCATGAAGCTATATGATGGTTCACGGATCCTGAAGAACATGTAGCACAAATACCGGGAGAGGATGGAGATAATCCATACCAGAAAGGTTAAAGGAAGCATGTCTGTGCAAAGGATTTGGATCCACTCTTACTGGATCAGTCTCAAATGATTGCTAAGTCTTCCCCCTTACTCTATTACCTCATTTGTTAATCTAGTTAAACCTATTTAATAATCATTTTCTTGTAGTAGAAAATTGAACGATTAACTAGTGATCTATATAGGATAACCCAGGGGTCATAATGAATCATTAAGGGATTACATTACCAAATTTAGTAAAGAATCCTTAGACATTCCCAATTGGATATAGCCACGGCTGTTGAGCCTTAAAATGGGATTACTTAAGGATTCATTGTTCTATGATGATCTTGTTATACTCCATGCAGGAACTTAGATGAGGTAAGAACCCGGGCACTCAGGTTTATCCGGCTAGAGGATGACAAGAGGATCCAGGAGAGATTAGCAGGATCCTCAAGCAAGAGAAGCAAGGATCCTCGTTCAAGAATAACAAATTCAAATCCTATAACAAATCCGATAACCAGAACGTGCAATGACTGTTGATCAGGAAGAGATGATGAGGATTATCCTCCAATTTTTAATATTGTTTTTCTGTTGATAACAATGAACTAATCCTTGCGATGCAGAATTTAGGTGATAAAGCCAGATGGACTAGAAAAAAATGGCAGACCGGCTGCAACCAAAGATAAATCAAAGTGGTGTGCATACCATGAAGATTTGAGTGCATCTAACAGAAGAATGCATTGCATTGAGAAAGGAATTGGATATTTGTTGAGCAAGGGCATCTAAAAGAGTTATTGGAGAGAGAAAGAAGTCAAGGATTCAGGATCCTGAAAGGATCCCAGAGAAAGCTCCAGCCCCTCCGACGGATGCACAAGTTTATAACTTTATTTCTGGAGGATCAACATCTGTGGTGGACATCCTTCTCAGCAGCTAAAAGGCACACAAAGGAAATTAAAATGGATAATGGAGAGAAATACCTGTTCGACATCAAAGTGTCCTGAAGGAAAAGTCATAACCTTTTGATGAGGATGATCGTGTTGATATCCAGGATCCTCATCATGATGGTTTAGTTATTACTCTTTTTATTTCTAACCATTTTGTCCGCAGGATCCTTATTGACTGGAAGGAAGCTCAGTAAACATTATCCAGCTTGATGTTCTAAAGAAGATGGGTATCCCTGAAATATGGATATCATACCAAGATCCTCCGTGCTCGTGGGATTTATGGCGAAACTAAGAATACCTACGCTAAGGGGACATAAAACTCCCAATATACATAGAAGGCCATATTCTTATAAAAATTTTGTGTCATTGACTGTTTATCTTGTTGTAATGTTATCCTTGGCAGGCCTGGATACACGATATTTGAAGGCAGTCCCCATCTACCTACCATCAATGTTGAAGCTCCCTAGTCCTTGGGAATAGTCAAGATTGACAGTGATCAGCCAGGAGGCTAAGAACTGCTTACACTTCATCGATGAAACCAGCCTAGAAGTCAAGGGAGCAATAGCAATCAAAGTATCCTCCAAGGGATGTCTTGGAGGCAAGAGAGCAGGATGTGGTAGAAATCCTCATGGATCCTGATGATCCTGAATCCAAAATCTATATCGGATCAGGGATCCTTGGCAGAATGAAAGAAGACCTCGTATCCTTCCTCAAAAGGAGGAAAACTACCTTTGCATGGAAGCATGAGGATATGACAGGTATATCTAAGGATATTATCACTCATAAACTTGGCATTGACAGGTCATTCAAACCATCCATCAAAAAAGGAGGAAGTTTGCACCGAAAGAAATGCCATTATCCAGGAAGAGGTAGAGAAATTGCTCCGGGCAGGTATGATTAGAGAGGTCAAGTATCCAAGATGGTTGGCCAATGTGGTTGTTGTTCAAAAGAAAAATGGAAAGTGGAGGGTATGTGTCGATTTCACAGATTTAAATAAGGCATGTCCCAAGGATCCTTTCCCATTACCCCACATTGACTCCATGGTGGATGCAACGGCGGGTCATGAACTGTTGACTTTTATGGATGCTTCATCTGGATTTCAACAAATTCAGATGGAACCATCTGATCAAGAGGATACGGCTTTTATGACTCCAACCGGTATATATTGTTATATTGCTATGCCGTTTGGATTAAGAATGCAGGTGCAACATATCAAAGGCTGGTGAATATGATGTTCAAGGATCAGATTGGACAAACTATGGAGGTTTACATAGATGATATGGTGGTAAAATCCATAAAAGCTGAGGATCACCTAAGGGACTTGGAGGAAGCATTCGATATCCTTGACAAATATAACATGAAACTTAATCCTTCAAAGTGTCACTTTGGTGTTAAAGCAGGTAAATTCTTAGGATATATGGTGACCAAGAGAGGCATTGAAGCTAGCCCGGAACAAATCAAAGCCTTAGTGAATATCAAATCTCCTGCCAATGCTAAGGATGT
This sequence comes from Helianthus annuus, assembly GCF_002127325.2. NCBI lineage: Eukaryota > Viridiplantae > Streptophyta > Magnoliopsida > Asterales > Asteraceae > Helianthus > Helianthus annuus. The sequence continues at coordinate 56,663,873 of NC_035449.2, read as the reverse complement.
CCAGGCTAACAGGCAGGATAGCAGCTTTGAACAGATTATATCCAAATCCTCAGAGAAGTGCAAAGAATTCTATGATATCCTAAGGAAGAACAAGAAATTTGAGTGGACTGAGAAGCATGAGAATGCCTTACAAGCTCTCAAAGATTACCTATCCTCAGCCCCAGCCTTGATGAAACCAGAGAAAGGAGATGTGCTATCCTTATATCTTGCGTATCCTTAAAAGCAGTAAGTGCAGTCCTTGTTAAGGATCACGAAGGTACACAACATCCTGTCTATTATGTAAGTAAGAGTTTACTTGATGCCGAATCCAGGTATTCACACCTTGAAAAGCTTATTCTTGCATTAATTATGGCATCTACTAAGTTGAGACATTATTTTGAAACTCATGTTATTGTTGTTAAAACTAATTTTCCAATTAAGAATGTCCTCAGGAAACCAGAGATGTCAGGAAGGATGGCTAAGTGGGCAGTGAAGCTTAGTGCCTATGATATAAGATATGAGCCTAGGACAGCCATCAAATCCCAAGCATTGGCTGACTTTGTGGCTGATTTCAGTAGTGATTTACAAAAAGAAGCTGAGTTAGAAGTCCAGCAGCTAGAGGAGACCAAGGATCCTTGGATACTCTATACTGATGGATCCTCAAATATCAAAGGCACAGGGCTTGGAATACTACTAAAATCGCCACAGGGGGACATAATACCCCACTCTATAGCTTGTGAGTTCCAAACCACTAACAATGAGGCTGAATATGAAGCCTTGATTGCTGGTTTGCAAATTGCTAAGCATATGGGATCAGGTATCTTGAGGTACATGTAGATTCATTGTTAATCAATCACTTTAATGGATCCTATGCTGTTAAAGGTGAAAAGCTAACAAATATTTAGAGATAGTCAAAGAGTTGGCACTCTCTTTTGTTTCCTTTAGTTTGACACAGGTACCAAGGGAAGAAAATACAGAAGCTGATGCATTGGCTAACTTAGGATCATCCTTGAAGATCCCGGAGGATATAAGTATCCCTATTATCCATATCTTGGCTCCTGCCATAGAGGATCATGTGGCCATGGAAATAGGAGAGGATTCTGCAATTATCCCTAGTGAGGATACTCAATCTTTTCAGGATCAGGATCATGGATCTCACCAATCATGAGATACCTACAACACGGAGAGATTCCTATGGAGAAAACCCTAGGGCTTTCAAAATTAAGGTATCTCAATTCACAATCTTAAATAATATGTTGTATAAGCGATCTCTTGCAGGACCATATTTAAGATGCATTGAGGATCCTGAAGTCCAAGAAGTTTTAAAAGACTTCCATGAAGGAGATTGTGGAAACCACACTGGGGCAGGGCACTGTTCTCAAGGATCCTAAGGACAGGATACTACTGGCCAACTATGAAAAGGGATGCTGTGGAATATGCTAAGAAGTGTGATCCTTGTCAGAGACACAGCAATATCCTTCATCAGCCGGCTGAATTTCTACATCCTATATCCTCCTCTTGGCCATTTATGAGATGGGGCATGGATATAGTTGGTAAGCTCCCTAAGGCACCTGGTGGAAAAGTGTTCATGCTAGCCATGACTGATTACTTCTCCAAGTGGATAGAAGCTGAAGCTTTTGCCCAAGTCAGAGAAAAGGAAGTTATATCCTTCATTAAAAGAAATATTATAACTAGATTTGGTATTCCTTCTGAAATTATATGTGATAATGGTTCCCAATTTATTGGGGCAGAACTACTAACTTTTGTGACAGCTGGGGGATTAAGATGATAACATCAACACCAGTCCACCCACAAGCTAATGGTCAAGCAGAATCATCCAACAAGATCATCATCAACAATTTGAAGAAGAAGCTTGGATCCAAGAAAGGGAAATGGGCAGAAGAATTACCTTATGTGCTTTGGGCTGATAGGACAACCCCCAAGAATGCTACAGGCCAGACTCCATTCTCTTTAGTATTTGGGGCAGAGTCAGTGATCCCAACAGAAATGGTGGTTCCAACTGCTAGAACAAGTACCCGTGATCCTGAGGAAAATGATGAGAACTTGGCTCAAGACCTGGATACCTATGAAGAAATCAGGGATCTAGCTAGGATAAGGATGGCCAGTTATCAACAAAGAATGGCTGGTGCTTACAACAAAAATGTCAGGATCAGGAAGTTTCAAGTTGGAGATATGGTATTGAGGAAAGCATTCCAGAATACCACCAATCCTGCTGATGGAAAGTTGGCACCGAAATGGGAAGGCCCTTATTTGATTGAAGCTGAAGCAGGAAAGGGGGCATATAGATTGCTGACCATGGAAGGTGATTTGTTACCAAGAGCTTGGAATGCTGTCCACTATTTCATGTGAGCAGGATCCTCATGGCATAGATGATCCTTACATTAGGGGTATCCTTGAAGGATCCTTAAAGCATCAATGATCCTTACTCTGGTAATGTCCTAATCTTGAACTATTTCATTTCCTTATTTTCTCATATAAGGATAAGGATCATGTGTCCTTTATCCTTCTCTCACAAGATTTTGAGTTTTGAAAGTTCAGGAATCCTTAGCAAAGCGTTTATTATCTACAGAAGCAATCCAGTTCCTTGGGTTTAACCCCAGTTATTTGGGCTTGACCCCAGTTCCGCCTGTAGCGCATGATGATCCTGGTATAGTTCAAGGCAGTGGGACCAGTACTCGCTTTAGGGGCTGATAATTCCATTGTACTGGCTATACCTAGGATCCTACGTATAATGGTAGACGTACCATACATCCGTTCCTAAGGTTTTGGCATTTCATGTCACTAATTGGATAGTCGCCAGTTAGGGCATACTCCAGTTACACGATCCTTGGCTTGTCCCAGTTGGGCCCAGTTATCCTGGGCTTGTACGATCCTTGGGCTTGTCCCCAGTTATCCTTGGGCTTGTCCCCAGTTATCCTTGGGTTTATCCCCAGTTGCTAACTCTTATCTTATATTGGCTTAGTCCCAAGTTATGCTCTATTTCAGGTCCTTGAAGTTAAACAACTAGGGATCCTGATCCTTACTCTCTCTAAGGTTTATCTTATAGTTATCCTGATTATGGTTAGGATCCTAACTTGGATCCTCAGGTATGATCCTTAACTATTTTAATTCTATTCATTGTTTATTGAATAACCCTTATACTTTGACAACTAAACTTATGATCCTTAAACATATACTACTTTTTGGGATTTTTCAACTATAGGATATTTGATCATGGATCATATCCTAAATGTTTTCAATCTGACTTATTCAAAATTGCTTATTTAATAAGTGTACATCAAAACAATTGAGAATTAAAGGAACCAAAAGGATAATAACTCAGGATAAGACAAAAGATTAAGATTTTATTTATTAACAAAAGACTAACCCTTCAAAGGTTGTCAAAATTACCTACCCCGAGCATCTACCAGCAATACGTGGCCCGTCCGCTGGGGTAGGTAAAGGGTGTCCATGATAATAGGTTCAAAGTAGTGCAGGAATATAAAGGCGGCAGGATCACAATGGCTTCATCCCCCAAACAGAGGATCCCTCCACCATTTGCAATCCTGCCTATTGTCTGAAGGATCCTAGATCCTTAATCCTAAAAACTATTGTTCGAAATACAAACCATTAAATTGTTCAACAAACTACCATAAAAAAAATTGGGCTCCGGCTATGTCTAGAAGTTTCCATCATCGCCCAATCCTGCAGCCTAAACCTTCGCTGCATCACCACCTCCGGCTCCACTTGCTTCACCACCTTCACCCTTGCCTCCAGCCTCAATGGTAAGGATCTTTCAGCCTCTTCTTCATCCTCCAGTTCAGCCAGCCTTGCCTTCCAGCCCTCCACATCCCAGGTGCTCTTGTCAAAAGCAGGATCCTGAGCTTCCAGGGCCATTTGCAGCTTGGTCTTGTACATTGCTATGGCGGCGGAGACCTTGGCATCCTCGGTGATCTCGTGCCTCTCGTAGTCAAAGTTGATCAACACCTTGGCCGTCTCGTTTCTGGCATTCTGGAGATCCTTCTGAAGATCAGCAATCTTGAGGTCCTTTAGCACTGCAACCTGTTGAAGATCAGCAATTTCTTGCTATCCTGATCCTCAACGTGGCCAACATAGGTCTCAATCTCAGCGAAATTTCTGCAAAGAAGACAAAGGATTAGGTCAGAACCAAGTGATCCACATTATCAGCGGATATAAGAGCAGGGACTGTGATCCTTACCTCACTTAAAGTAGTCAAGGAATTGTTGGCGGGATCAAGGGGAGACCTTGCAGATCCTCAGCTTCAGAGGCCTTTTCTCTCTTGCCTCCCTTTCCTCTGAGTGGTGCCTTGGGGACGAAGCTGTCGGGGCTGTAGGAGCCTTTTCTCTTGAGGATCTGACGGTGTGAGATCGGGTGACACTGAACTTTTGAAGCAGGACTTGGTGGAGTTTTCCAGCACCTACACAACCAAACAAGATAAGTATCCTAATTTCACTTATATTTCATTATTTATTTAAATTTTTTTAAACAGAGATACTTACTTGACATCGTGACAGAACCTGAGGATACTTCCTGAGAATCTTTGGGTGGTTATCTTGAAAGATCTTGTCAGGATCAAGCCTCTTGAATGCGACGAGTCTCTCTTTAGCAGCAGGGAGTCAGTCTAAGATGTGAAACGGAGATAGCTGCACAACAAGAAAGCAAAAGAATATCAGTGATCCTTATATCATAAGGATAAGTTCTCTTGTGATCCTTTAGGATCCTCCATCCTACCATGGGTAGCCCACTTCCTGTAGATCCTTCCCATCAGGATAGAATCTCTCTTGACAAAAAAGAAACGTCGCTTCCAGTTGGTATCATTTTTGGTAGCCTTTTGAAGATCGGGGTGTTCCTCACCAGGTTTACGTTTGAACAGATAACGATGGGAACCAAAGGTAGTGAGCTCATACAATTCTTCCCAGTTCTACCATGCCTAAGTCTATCCCCTCCTGCTCGATGATCCTTTCAAGGGTGTACAAAACCCTCCAGATTCATCGGCATGGCTTGGATATAAGATATGCCGGTTAGGGAGAAGAAAGATTGGGTGAAAGCTGGAAAGGGATATGTGCAGCCTATGGTGAATGGGGGGTAACAGGAACGCAACCCAGTTATCAGAAATATGATCACTGAGGGCGTTGGGGTCAAACGATTAAACACAGTGTTGCCGGGAAGCAGTAGCGGATCCTATCAATCTGCGGATCGGAGAAGCAACATCGTTCTTTTATGGAATCTTCGATGATTCCCTGGCTCTTTAGTGGGCTGTTCTTCATGTGATCCTTAGATGGGGAATTCCGGAGCACATTTTGAACGAATAATGAAAGAGAAGGAAAACAGAGCAAAAGAAGGAAGAAGATGAATACCTGTTTATCTTCGCAATGCAGTATAAAGGGAGTAACTCTGGATTTTAAATGCAAACGATCCTATCTATATCTCCTATTTATAATCATGATTCTGCAGGGGTGTCACTTCTGTGACATCATAGTTGCAACGGATAGTTCTACATCAACGGCTATATATCGTTAAGTTAGTTACGGATAAGATCAAGAAAACATAACTCGTTCATTTTACATATTACTCCTTATATTTGAGGGCAATTGTTAGGGAAGGATTTTTCTAACAATTAGTGATCCTTACTTGTTATCCTAATAGTGATCCTTACTTCTGTGACAGATAGTGATCCTCAGAAGACCTTCAGGATCAGGATCATGGATCACCCTAAGGATCCTCATACTAACGATTATTTGTTCATGTTTTGTATTGTTTTGCAGGAGTAATAGGCTTGACTTGGTCTTGGCAACGTTACTATGGAATATTCCACGGGTATTTCGCACACGTTTGAATGGAAATGGACGTTGTGGAGAACGTGGGAGCATGGCACAAAAATCGGATAGTTTGTTAGCTTAGTTAGCTTTTATTTTTAAAGGGGTGACGAGCTATTTTTAGAACACTTAGCCATTTTCAGCTACCTACACTCTCGTACTACTGCACTCTTGAAGCTTTCAGCAAACAATTAACAGTTTTCACACACTTTCACACAATTAACTATAGTGATCCTTGTACCTAGCTCGTCACTATCCGAAGTTGTAAATATTTATTGATTTATTTGAGCTTGGTGATCGGTAGTTTCCATCACCCGAGGTTTTTTATGCCGGAGATCATTCATTGATCAAGGGCTTTTTCCTCGTACAAATCCTTGTGTTGTTTGTGCAATTTACATCGAAGTGATCCTTATTATTGTTCTTCATTTCAAGCATCATTCCCCATAACTAAGAGTTTGGTTGCATTATCCTCATTAGATTTTGACCAAAACAGCGAGGTATATGGATAGTGGTTCACCATTTTCAGGCTTCATCAATAGAGGTGCAGTTGAGAGATATCGCTTCAAATCCTGCAAGGCTGCTTCATGCTTTGCTCCCCATTCAAATTTCTTATTCTTCTTCAGGATATCATAGAATTCCTTGCATTTTTCTGAGGATCTAGAAATAAATCTATTCAAAGCTGCTACTCGGCCTGTTAACCGTTGTACGTCCTTCATATTCGAGGGTCACTTTATATCCAGGATAGCTTTAATCTGCTCCGGGCTTGCCTCTATCCCCCTTTTTGTCACCATATATCCTAGAAACTTTCCTGCCCCCACTCCGAAATGGCACTTAGCAGGATTCAGCTTCATGTTATACTGATCCAGGATATCAAATGCTCCCTTGATATCCTGGAGGTGATCCTCAGCCTTTTTAGATTTCACCCACCATATCATCGATATATACCTCCATGGTTTCCCCCAGCTTATCTTTGAACATCATGTTTTACTAAATCTCTGGTATGTTGCACCTGCATTTTTCAAACCGAAAAGGCATAGCAGTATAGCAATATATACCTGTTGGTGTCATGAAAGCAGTATCCTCCTGATCCGAAGGCTCCATTTGAATCTGCTGAAATCCTGAGGATGCGTCCATGAACGTTAACATTTCATGTCCAGCAGTAGCATCCACCATTGCATCGATATGAGGGAGAGGAAATGGGTCTTTAGGACAAGCCTTGTTTAAGTCCGTGTAGTCTACACAGACTCTCCATTTCCCGTTTTTCTTCTGTACCACAACTACGTTTGCTAGCCATCTTGGAAACTTGACTTCTCTGATCATCCTGGACTTCAACAATCTTTCAACTTCCTCTTGGATAATCTTATTCCGCTCAGGAGCAAATTTCTTCTTTTTTCTGAACAGGCTTGAATGATTTGTCAATTCCAAGCTTGTGAGTGATAATGTCTTTGGATATGCCTGTCATATCCTCATGCTTCCATGCAAATGTTGACATCCTGCATTTCAAAAAGTTAGTTAACTGCTCTTCAATATCTTGAGGGATATTGGTTCCTACGAGCACCGAGATATCAGGATTATCCTGATCCAGGATAATTTTCTTCACATCCTGCTCCGAATCCTCCACGATATCCTGGGCCCGCATCTTATTTCTATGCTGCACTAGGCTTAGTTGAGGATTTCATCGAGGATGAGTAGCATTCTTTCGCTTCCTACTGATCACTTTCAACCTTGACAACTCCCCAAGGGGTAGGGATCTTGATGCATTGGTGATATGTTGATGGCACAGCCTTCATATCGTGAATCCATGGTCTTCCCAGTATGATGTTACAGCAGGATAAGGAGTCCATCATGCAGAAGCGTAGTATGGAGTTGACCCCTTCAACATATACTGGTAACTTTATCTCCCCTACGGTATTCCTAGCTTCTCCACTGAAACCAACGAGCACAGTGGACTTCGAAGTAATGTTCATCGGAGATACATTCATCCTCTTCAATGTTTCCAGTTGAATTATATTGACAGAACTACCGTTGTCTACCAGTATCCTGCGTACAAAATGGTTAGCCACATATAATGTTATTACCAAAGCATCATGGTGAGGATCCTGAACAGTATCCCTGTCATCACTATCGAAAGTGATCACTTTATCAGTTGTGAGGGTAGTCATCCTGACTGGTCTGTCTCCCCTCTCACTCTTAGCTTCCTTTGCATGTCTCTTGGCCGCCGAATACGAAGTTCCACAAATATCGGATCCTCCTGAAATAAAGTTAATTATCTTGGCATCTGCTGGGGGTGATGCTGCTCGTTCAGGATCCTTCACGGGATCCTGCCCTTTATTCTTCTTTTTTCCCAGCAAGTCCTTCAGATACCCCTTGCTTAACAGGTAACTTATCTCTTTCCTTAGAGCAATGCAATCCTCGGTTATATGTCCGAAGTCTTCGTGGAAGGCACACCATTTGGATTTATCCTTCCAATCAGCTTTCTGCTGGTTCTTTCGAGGCCACCTAGCTTTGTCCCCTAAACCCTGCATAGCATACATTAACTCAGGTATATTAACAGAAAAGCAGTATTCAGATAAGTCAGGATATTCTTTAGGATCCTCGTCTTCAACAGCATTCACTTTCTTGTTATCATTTCTGCCATATGGCTTGGAGCGATATGGCTTATATGAGGTTTCTGATTTCCTGTTAGTTGATTCATAGGTTGAGGTAGAATTCATCCTCTCCTTTATCTTCTTGTCATCTTCCAAACCGATATATCTCAAAGCCCTGTTGTTAGGGGAGGATTTTCTAACAATTAGTGATCCTTACTTGTTATCCTAATAGTGATCCTTACTTCTGTGACAGATAGTGATCCTCAGAAGACCTTCAGGATCAGGATCATGGATCACCCTAAGGATCCTCATACTAACGATTATTTGTTCATGTTTTGTATTGTTTTGCAGGAGTAATAGGCTTGACTTGGTCTTGGCAACGTTACTATGGAATATTCCACGGGTATTTCGCACACGTTTGAATGGAAATGGACGTTGTGGAGAACGTGGGAGCATGGCACAAAAATCGGATAGTTTGTTAGCTTAGTTAGCTTTTATTTTTAAATGGGTGACGAGCTATTTTTAGAACACTTAGCCATTTTCAGCTACCTACACTCTCGTACTACTGCACTCTCGAAGCTTTCAGCAAACACTTAACAGTTTTCACACACTTTCACACAATTAACTATAGTGATCCTTGTACCTAGCTCGTCACTATCCGAAGTTGTAAACATTTATTGATTTATTTGAGCTTGGTGATCGGTAGTTTCCATCACCCGAGGTTTTTTATGCCGGAGATCATTCATTGATCAAGGGCTTTTTCCTCGTACAAATCCTTATGTTATTTGTGCAATTTACATCGAAGTGATCCTTATTATTGTTCTTCATTACAAGCATCATTCCCCGTAACTAAGAGTTTGTTTGCGTTATCCTCATTAGATTTTTGACCAAAACAGTTTGGCGCCCACCGTGGGGTAATTGGTGCTTCATTCCTAAGAAGTTTTTCTGTTGGTGATCATTCCGGTTCGTTGCATACAAGTACATGGCTTCATCATTGAAGAATACCTCTACTGCAATGTCTGCGGTCAATTCGTCTCAGGGCATTCCACCTTTGCCTCCACCACCTGCTAGATCTCAGAAAAATGCTGAGAAGAAACCAACTCCCATTTTCTCCAAACCTCTAACTTCTTCTGCTTCTTACACTCCTACTACTAGTGACATGTTTACTTTGATTTTGCAGATGAATGATCATATACAGCAACAGGATAAGACCAATGAAAAGATTCTCAAAGAAATCGGAGATCTCAAGAAACAAAAGAAAGCGGCAGAGGATCATTCCCCACTGGTGCCCAGATCTTTGAATTTTGATACTCCGGTGATTACTTTGTTGGACCGTTGTATTGACCCGAAAAGTCAGTCAAGGTAGCTCATCATCATATATAAAGGCGGAATCAGTATATATGATGTTACAACAGCTTGTCCTTTCAATTCCACTACTTTTATAGCTTTCTGAGATAATTTTGACAGAGTTTCGTTCCAAAAGCACATACCCCTGATGAGATCCGCTCCAACTGACCTCCTATTTATAGACTAGGGTGGTTCGCTTATATGACTGTCCTATAAGCGGACCTACAACATTGCACCATAAGCGAACCTATCAAAGAACCCTATGAGCGGACCTACCTCTATCATGTTCATAAAAGCGAACCTATTACAATAAAACATGATTTTGACTATCTAGACCCTCTGTTGACCTAACTTGACCTAAGACTTCACGTAGACGTAGTCAACAGACATCCTATGCATCAACAGACTCCCCCTTGGATGTTGACGTAATCTTTATCAGTCTTCAGCTCCAGAGTCTTCAGTCTTGGTCTTTTCTCCAACTCTGTCTTTTCCTCATAAGCATTCTTCACAGGTTCCAGTATTAACACCTGGCTCTGACTTCCATCTTCCCTTTAGCAGTTGATCCAGACTCCCCCTTTCACAGACTCCCCCTCTCAGTATGCTGGGATCTGAGGTATCTGATTCAAGCTTTGACAATTTGCCTCGATAGGAATAATGAAGTCTTCAAACCTGTTACTCAACCAATAACATTACAATCTATCTTTTCTAACAATTAAACACAAATTCAATCAGTTTTAGAAATCCACTCAAGTATTCAAGTTCAAATTAATGACCCTGATCACTTGATTAATCTACCAAGTTCAACTTAATGACCCTGGTTGATCTTTTGACGAATCAAACTGATTTAGTAAAAAAACATTTTCAATTTTTTTTTCTGAAAATAACAAGTATCAAGTTAATGAACTTGTTTTGTGACACAGAAAACAATCACACTTCTAACAATGTAAGCTCTCCTCATTCTTCAGCTCAGAATCTCCTGCATCTGCTCCATCTTTCTAGAATCCGACAATCAACTTTCCACTCTGGTTTGCCTAAAATAAAGCAGAAATAAAATCTTTTTGTATTTTTAATGTGATCTAAACTAAGAAATGGAATAACAGAAAACTTAAATTGCAGAAAGTAAGCTATTTACAGATTTATTTTTAGCGAGCGTGTCAGGGAATCATATCAGCTTTTCAGACAAATTACTAGTACCGTTAAGCTACATTACATTCTCAGACTTAAACAATTCACCTCGATTGTCGATATACTGATCCATCTTGAATTCTCACACAAACTTCAATCTATTCAGGATACAGTTTAAGTGTCTTAAGAACTTAGATCAATTCATGTGTCCCACCTTTTGAATATACTCCCGTATCCAGAATCCCAGATATTCAGTCTTACAGGTGAGTATACCACAGATGATATCTGTAAGGGGTTAGATGCGAAACCGTGAGAGCTCAGGTCAGAACTTCCGTTCAGCAGAGAGATGACGGCTCGACTTTTGGTGTGTCCCCTTTAGAGGATCTTTTAGCATTACAACAGCAGCGACTATCAATTTTATTATTTCATCAGCTTGCTGAGGGCGATGCTATGTTTCAAGCATTTTGCAGAAAGTATTATTCGGGGACTAGGTCAGTACTTCCATACAGCAGAAGTCCCGGAATAATACCCCATATATCACTGAGTATAAAGACCTAGTATCTCAGAATATGGGATCTTTCAAACGAGATTTCAGGGGTTACCTATATATCCAAGTAGTGTTCCCCACGAATTTCACAAGTTTGAATTTTAGATTTATATCCTGAATAAATCTACTAAATGTATGAAAACCTATCGACACATCATTAGTGAGACTGTTTAACTCATTTTGACTTTCCAAATCTTTAGCATACTATAATTGTCTAGCCGATGTACTATCATTTTCCCTATATACACAAGCTCTTTTTCAATTTTATCATGTTTTTGGATTTTTCATTTTTTACTGTTTTTGTATTTTCTGAAAATAAACTATGTACAACTATCTATCTCCCCCTAAATACCAAAACATGTAAAAAATCGACAAACCATTGCAGATTGTCTCTCGTCTTCATCCGCAACAGTACTCTCATCAACACTCACAATTCCATCCGACACCGAAAGCAATTTCATACCATTAAGTTTTAACAAATATTGAAACCGATTTTTATCAAAAGCTTTGGTATGCAAATCAGCTTTTTGTTCGTCAGTGTGGATTTTCTCAATTCGTATCAACTTTTTCTCGAAGCAATCGCGAATAAAGTGATGACGAATTTCTATATGTTTAGTTTTAGCGTGATGTACTGGATTTTTAGTTATATTAATTGCGGCCTCATTATCAACAAACAGAGGTGTGTTAAGAAACTGCAAACCATAGTCGCGCATCTGTTGCTGTATCCACAGTATCTGAGAGCAGCAACTGCTAGCAGAAACATATTCCGCTTCACATGTAGATAGCGCCACAGATGTTTGTTTCTTACACTGCCAGGTAACCAATCTAGGACCAAAGAACTGGCATCCTGCAGTTGTTGATTTCGCGTTGACTTTGCAGCATCTGAAATCCGAATCGGAATACCCTTCGAGCGTAAAATCGCCTTTCCTAGGATACCATAACCCCAATGACGGAGTACCTTTTAGGTAACGTAATATCCTCTTGACAATAATCATGTGTGATGCTCTCGGGTTAGACTGAAATCTTGCTGCGAGGCACGTTGGGTACATGATGTCAGGACGTGAAGCAGTTAGGTACATCAAAGAACCTATCATGGAACGGCAGAACGTTTCATCAGCCCTGTCTCCGGTGAGATCTGGGTGAATCCCATGATTAGTCGCAAGTGGGGTAGCAGCTGGAGTAGAACTTGACATTCCAAATTTCTCTAGAATATCATGCACGTACTTCGTTTGATGAATGAAAATTCCCTCAGGAAGTTGTTCAACTTGTAGACCCAGAAAGAATTTCATCTCCCCCATTGATGACATTTCAAATTTCTGCTTCATCACCTGTTCAAAATCTTTGCACAATTTCTCATTCGTGGACCCAAAAATTATATCGTCCACATAAATTTGTACTATCAGAAGATGACCATCAACGACTTTAGTGAAGAGAGTTGCATCCACTTTTCCACGTATGAACTGGTTAGAGAGTATGTGTTGAGACAAAGTCTCGTACCAGGCTCTCGGCGCCTGATGTAGACCATACAATGCTTTGTCCAGCAGATAAACTTTGTTCTTGTGGATTGGGTCAGTAAAGCCCGGCGGCTGACCAACATAAACCTCCTCTTTGACCTTCCCATAAAGAAACGCTGACTTTACATCCAACTGATATACTTTGAAATTCTTCCAAGACGCAAATGCTAGGAAAATTCTGATAGCCTCTAGACGAGCGACAGGAGCATAGACTTCAGTAAAATCAATCCCCTCCTCTTGACTAAAGCCCTGAACAACGAGTCGAGCTTTGTTCCTTACAACCACTCCTCTATCGTCCCTCTTACATTTGAAAACCCATTTTGTATTGATTTTCCTTTAACCATCCGACAAATCCACTAACTTCCACACCCCCAACTTTTCAAACTGACTTAACTCTTCTTGCATTGATATGACCCAAGAGTCTTCAGTAAGCGCCTCTTTGTAAGTTCTCGGTTCAACCTGCGAGATAAAACAACTTAATGAAAATTGAGTTTGTAAAGGTGCTACTGTAGAATAAAAACATGTTAAGCCCTGGTCAATTTGACGTCTCGTGCGAACGCCTGATTGCAATTCTCCTATGATCAACTCCTCTGGATGATAAGAAAGAGTTCGCGGCATCACTTCGCTTGGAACTTCTACATTTCCCTCCAAATTAGTAACATTCTGCTCTGCATCTTGTTCACCAACTTGGTTTGTTTGACTTGACAACTGGATCTGCTCCCCCTCAAGGTCTGAATCACCATGATCAAATACTGGCATGTTATCAGCTTCGTGATCATCATTCACCTCCGACTGATTACCAGGAGCAACTTCATCATCATGTTCACCAGCATTACTAGGGCCTGCTTCATCATCATTTGAAGTTTCCCGAGGTCTTCTAGAATACTCCGCTGGGAACCTGAGCTGCGACTCATACTCTCGCAAAATATCCATCTTATCAAAGAAATCTTCCTCTTCCTCTGATTCTTCTCTCATGTCAAACGAATCCCAAAGTTTGTCATAATGATAACGCCATGAATCACCAGGATTCTGTGGCGGCATAGTGTAACCTTGACATTCAACATTCGCTGCTTCAATAATCCGCTTTTCACTTGGAACGAAGACACGTCGTGTAGGACTTGAATAACCAACAAAAATACCCTCAATGCTCTTCGGACCAAACTTTCCATTAGGCTCTATCACCGTACAGGGAGATCCAAACGGTTCTAGATACTTCAAATTCGGCTTGCGGTTATTGATTAGCTCAAAACACGTCTTGTTGAACTTCTTCACAGTAAGAACTCTGTTGAGAGTATAGCATGCAGCAGAAACAGCTTCAGCCCAGAAATTAATTGGCAATTTAGAGTCTGCAAGCATCGTTCTGGCTGTTTCGATTAGCGTCCGGTTTTTGCGTTCTGCAACTCCATTCTGCTGCGGAGTGTACGGAGCACTAAACTCATGCAATATACCTCTTTCGTCACAAAATTCTTCCATCTTACTGTTTTTGAACTCAGTACCATTATCACTGCGAATTCTACAAATCGGCCTCTGGTACAAATTCTCAATTCTCTTAAACAACGCTGTTAGGGCTGGATTTTTACAATACATGATCCTCACATGTGATCCTAACCAGTGATCCTTGTTTCTTTGGCAGATAGTGATCCTCAGCAGACTCCCAGGATCAGGATCACGGACCATCATAGGATCCTCATGCTAACAGTTGTTTTCGTTGAATTTAATGTTGTTTTGCAGGAATGACTAGTAGGATCCGCTCTTAGCATCACAATTAAAGGACATGTCTTCACAACTATGGCATGTGCTTAATCGGAGATGGACGTTGTGAAGGATATGGAAACTTGGCATGATTTAAGGGCGATAATTTAGGCTAGATTTACTTTTATTTCTAAAGGGGTAATGAGCTGATTATTAGTCTTTTTACCTAAAATAGGTCACCTACACTTGTATATATAACACTCTTCCTCATTCGGAAGAACACACAACACAATTCTCACACGCTTAGACACTCGAAACTATAGTGATCCTTGTACTCAGCTCATTATCATCCGGAGTTGTAACTATATTTTTCTTATATTGAAGTTGGTGATCGGTAGTTGCCATCACCCGAGGTTTTTTATGCCGGAGATCATACATTGATCAAGGGCTTTTTCCTCGTATAAATCATTGTGTCTTTGCATATTTCTCATAAAAGTGATCCTTTACTTTTATAATTAACCAAGCATCATACCCCGTTTACATAAAGTTTGGTTACATTATCCTTGTGTGATTTTTGACCAAAACAGTTTGGCGCCCACCGTGGGGAAATTGGTGCTTCATTCATAAGAAAACCTTTTGTTCGAAATCATTTCAAAGAATTACATGGCTTCATCATTGAAAAACATGTCCACGGCAATGTCTGCAGTCACCTCATCTCAGAACACTCTGCCTCCTCCATCGGCAGGATCCCAGAAGAATGCTGAGAAGAGACAAACTCCTACTAACTCTAAACCTCCATCTCCTTCTGCTATGAATTCCTATATTCCCAGTAATAGTGATGTATTTACTTTGATTTTGCAGATGAAGGATCGTATGCAGCGGCAGGATGAAACTAATGATAGGATCCTCAGGGAAATTGGAGATCTCAAAAGACAAAAGAGAACGGTAGAGGATCATTCCCCACTAATGCCCAAATCCTTGAGCTTTGATACTCCAATGATCACTTCTCAGCCATCGGGAATTCCAGACCTGCAAACATGTGGGAGAATCAAGAGGATTGCACCTCGGATCGACAGCAATGACTCAGGCATCAAGCTCACACTTTCAGCTGGCAGGATCCTATCCCCAGCATATGGGATCCTTCATGAATTCAGGAGCCTATCCGGGAACACAGCAGTTTCAAGGATCCTACTTTGTTCCAGGATCATCCCAGGGTCAAGGATCCTCCTTTGTTCCAGGATCATCCCAGGTTCAAGGATCCTCCTTCGTTCCAGGATCATCCCAGATACCAGGATCCTTCCAGATACCAGGATCCTTCCAGATGCCAGGATCCCTAAAAAGTTTGCAAACAGGAAGTCTAGATGTCCATCAAGGGGACTTCATTCCAATGCAGACCATTGCTTCCACTGGTCCCTCCGTTATCCCCGAATCCCAGCAATATGGATTCACTAACTTGAACTCAATGGGAGGTAACACTTTAAATAATCATCTTACTACTAACCATGGATTCATGCAGGATACAGGTGTCAATCATGCTATGGCCAGGGAATTGCAGAAGCTAAAAGATATGATCTCAAGTGTTCCAGGGGTAGTCAAACCTATCCCAGAGATTGCAGATAGAAGCCACAAGGTATCTCGCTTTGCACCACCAATTTGTGATGCAGAGGTACCCAAAAGGTTCCATATCCCTACTATGAAGCTGTATGATGGTACAACGGATCCAGAGGAGCACATAGCACAATACAGGGAGAGGATGGAGATCAATCCTATCCCAGAAAAGCTGAAGGAAGCATGCCTATGTAAAGGATTTGGATCCACTCTTACTGGATCAGCTCTTAAGTGGCTGCTAAGTCTTCCCCCTTACTCTATTACTTCATTTGCTAATTTAGTTAATTTATTCAATAACCAATTCTCTTGTAGTAGAAAATTTGAAAGATTAACCAGTGATTTATATAGAGTAACTCAAAGTCATAATGAATCATTAAGGGATTACATAACTAAATTCAGTAAAGAATCCTTGGACATTCCCAACTTGGATATGGCTACGGCTGTCGAAGCCTTCAAAATGGGACTGCTGAAGGATTCATTATTCTATGATGATCTTGTTATGACACCATGCAGGAACCTAGATGAAGTAAGAACTCGGGCACTCAGGTTCATCCGGCTAGAGGATAACAAGAGGATCCAGGAGAGACAAGTAGGATCCTCAAAACAGGAGAAGCAAGGATCCTCCTTCAAGAACAACAAATTCAAATCCTACCATAGAAATGAGAACCAGAATGTGCATGCTGTTGACCAAGAAGAGGATGATGAAGATTATCCTCCAATCTCAGAATATTGTTTTTCCGTTGATAATCAGGAACTAATCCTTGCAATGCAGAATCTAGGTGAAAAAGCTAGGTGGCCCAGGAAGAATGATAAACCATCCGGGACTAAAGACAAGTCAAAATGGTGTGCATACCATGAGGATTTCGGGCATCTAACCGAAGAATGCATAGCTTTAAGAAAAGAGATTGGATATCTGTTAAGCAAGGGGCACCTAAAAGAACTGTTGGGAAGAAAAAAGCAAAGGACTCAGGATCCTGAAAGGATCCCTGAAAAGGCTCCAGCACCTCCGACAAATGCACAAGTGATCAACTTTATTTCCGGAGGATCAGACATCTGTGGTACATCCTTCTCGGCGGCCAAAAGGCATGCAAAGGAGTCAAAAATGGATAATGGAGAAAGACCTATTAGAACATCAAGTGTCTCAGAGGGGAAGATGATAACGTTTGATGAGGATGATCGCATTAACATTCAGGATCCTCATCATGATAGTTTAGTTATTACTCTCTTCATCTCTAACCATTTTGTCCGCAGGATCCTTATCGATGGAGGAAGCTCAGTGAACATTATCCAGCTTGATGTTCTGAAGAAAATGGGTATCCCAGAATCAGACATCACACCAAGATCCTCCGTGCTTATAGGATTCAGTGGAGAAACGAAGAAAACTCTGGGGGACATCAAACTCCCAATCTACGTGGAAGGATTACATAATTATCAAAAATTTTGCGTTATTGACTGTTTATCTTGTTGAAATGTTATCCTTGGCAGGCCCTGGATACATGATATGAAAGCAGTCCCATCCACCTACCATCAATGTGTGAAGCTCCCTAGCCCATGGGGAATAATCAAGATCGACAGTGATCAGCAGGAGGCTAAGGATTGTTATACCTCATCCATGAAGCCAACCTCGAAGCCAAGGGAGCAATAGCAATTACAGTATCCTCCGAGGAATGTCTTGGAGGCAAGAGAACAAGATGTGGACGAAATCCTCTTGGATCCTAGTGATCCTGAATCAAAAATCTATATCGGATCAGGGATCCTTGGCAAGATGAAAGAAGACTTAATATCCTTCCTCAAAAGAAGAAAATCTACCTTTGCTTGGAAACATGAAGATATGACAGGTATATCTAAGGATATTATTACTCACAAACTTGGCATTGACAGGTCTATCAAACCAATTCATCAAAAAGGAGGAAGTTTGCACCGGAAAGGAATGCCATTATCCAAGAAGAAGTAGAGAGACTACTTCGAGCAGGTATGATCAGAGAGGTAAAGTATCCAAAATGGTTAGCCAATGTGGTCGTTGTCCAAAAGAAAAACGGAAAGTGGAGGGTATGTGTCAATTTCACTGATTTAAATAAGGCATGTCCCAAGGATCCTTTCCCATTACCCCACATTGACTCCATGGTGGATGCAACAGCGGGGCATGAACTGTTAACCTTTATGGATGCATCATCTGGATTCCAACAAATTCAAATGGAACCATCTGACCAAGAGGATACAGCGTTTATGACCCCAACAGGTTTGTATTGTTATATTGCCATTCCTTTTGGATTAAGAAATGCAGGTGCAACATATCAAAGGCTGGTGAATATGATGTTCAAAGATCAAATTGGACAAACTATGGAAGTATACATAGATGATATGGTAGTCAAATCAAAGAAAGCTGAGGATCACCTAAGGGATTTGGAGGAAGCATTTGATATCCTTGATAATTATAACATGAAGCTTAATCCTTCAAAGTGCCACTTTGGTGTTAAGGCAGGTAAATTCCTAGGATATATGGTAACTCAGAGGGGCATTGAGGCAAGTCCGGAGCAAATTAAAGCACTAGTAAACATCAAGTCCCCTGCCAATGCTAAGGATGTGCAAAGGCTAACAGGCAGGATATCAGCTCTGAACAGGTTCATATCAAAATCCTCAGAAAAATGTAAAGAATTTTACGATATCCTAAGGAAGAACAAGAAGTTTGAATGGACTGAGAAACATGAGAATGCTTTACAAGCCCTTAAAGAATATATGTCCTCAGCACCAGCATTATCAAAGCCCGAAAAAGGAGATGTGTTATCCTTATATTTGGCGGTATCCTCAACCGCTGTAAGTGCTGTCCTTGTTAAGGATCACGAAGGTACACAATATCATATCTACTATGTAAGTAAGAGTTTACTTGATGCCGAATCCAGGTACTCACACCTCGAAAAACTTATTCTTGCATTAATCATGGCATCAACTAAGCTAAGGCATTATTTTGAAACCCATACTATTGTTGTTAGAACTAACTTTCCAATTAAGAATGTCCTCAGGAAACCAGAGATGTCAGGAAGAATGGCTAAGTGGGCAGTAAAGCTTAGTGCCCATGATATAAGATATGAGCCAAGAACAGCCATTAAATCCCAAGCACTAGCTGACTTTGTGGCTGATTTCAGTAGTGATCTACAAAAAGAAGCAGAATTGGAGGTCCAACAGCTGGATGAGACCAAGGATCCTTGGATACTACACACTGATGGATCCTCAAATGTCAAGGGCACAGGGCTCGGGATACTACTAAATCGCCACAGGGGGACATAATACCCCACTCCATAGCCTGTGAGTTCCAAGCAACTAACAATGAGGCTGAATATGAAGCCTTAATTGCTGGCTTGCAAATTGCTAAGGATATGGGGGTAAAATATCTTAAAGTATATGTAGACTCATTATTGATCACCAATCACTTTAATGGATCCTATGCTGTTAAAGGTGAAAAACTAACCAAATATTTAGAGATAGTCAAAGAATTGGCACTCTCTTTTGTTTCTTTCAGCTTAACACAGGTACCAAGGGAGGATAACACGGAAGCTGATGCATTGGCCAACTTAGGATCATCCTTAAAAATTCCAGAAGACATAAGTATCCCTATCATCCATATCCTGGCTCCTGCTATTGAAAATCAGGTGGCCATGGAAATAGAAGAGGATACTGCAGTAATCCCTAGTGAAGAAGCTCAATCTTATTCAGGATCATGGATCTCACCAATCATGAGATACTTGCAATACGGGGAGATTCCGATGGGAGAAAATCCTAAAGCTTTCAGGATTAAGGTATCTCAATTCACAATCTTAAATAATGTATTGTATAAACGATCTCTTGCAGGACCATATTTAAGATGTATCGAGGATCCTGAAATTGAAGAAGTATTGAGAGACTTCCATGAAGGAGATTGTGGAAACCACACTGGGGGCAGGGCATTGTTCTCAAGGATCCTTAGAACAGGATACTACTGGCCAACCATGAAAAGGGATGCTGTAGAATATGCTAGGAAATGTGATCCTTGTCAAAGACACAGCAATATCCTTCATCAACCAGCTGAACTGCTACACCCTATACCATCCTCTTGGCCATTCATGAGATGGGGGATGGATATAGTTGGCAAGCTCCCTAAAGCACCTGGTGGAAAAGTATTTATGCTTGCCATGACTGACTACTTCTCTAAGTGGATAGAAGCTGAAGCTTTTGCTCAAGTCAGAGAAAAAGAAGTTATATCCTTTATCAAAAGAAACATTATAACTAGATTTGGCATTCCCTCTGAAATTGTATGTGATAATGGTTCCCAATTCATTGGAAGCAGAACTACTAACTTTTGTGACAGTTGGGGAATCAAGATGATAACATCAACACCAGTTCATCCACAGGCCAATGGCCAAGCAGAATCATCCAACAAGATCATCATCAACAATCTGAAGAAGAAGCTAGGATCCAAGAAGGGAAAATGGGCAGAGGAGTTACCTTATGTGCTATGGGCTGATAGAACAACTCCCAAGAATGCCACTGGTCAAACACCTTTTTCTTTAGTATTTGGGGCAGAAGCAGTGATCCCAACAGAGATGGTGATCCCAACTGCTAGAACAAGTGCTCGTGATCCTGAAGAAAATGCTGCAATCCTGGCTCAGGATTTGGATACTATTGAGGAAATCAGGGATCTGGCTAGGATAAGGATGGCAAGCTACCAACAAAGAATGGCTGGTGCTTACAACAAAAATGTAGGATAAGGAAGTTCCAAGTCGGAGATATGGTGTTGAGAAAAACATTCCAAAACACTATTAATCCTGCTGACGGGAAGTTAGCACCAAAGTGGGAAGGCCCTTACTTGATTGAGGCTGAAGCAGGAAAGGGGCATACAGATTGCTAACTATGGAAGGAAACTTTTTACCAAGAGCCTGGAATGCTGTTCACTTAAAGAGATACTTTATGTGAACATGAATCCTTCAAGCATGTGATCCTTACATTGAAGTATCCTCAAAGGATCCCGTGATGTCAGTGATCCTTACTCTGGTAATGTCCTTATCTTAAAACTATTACATTTCCTTACTTTTTACCAAAGGATAAGGATCCCTGTATCCTTCATCCTCTTCTCACGAACCATTTGAGTTATGATAGTTCAGGTATCTACAGCATATCGTCAAAGATCTTCAAAAGCAACGCAGATCCTTGGGCTGTCCCCAGTTATCCTTGGGATTATCCCCCAGTTTCCGCCAGCAGCGCACGATGATCCTGATATAGTTCACGTCTTTGGGACCAGTACCCACTTCCGGGCTGACAACCTCATCGTACTGGCTATACCCAGGATCCTACGTATAATGGTAGACGTACCATTACATCCGTTCCTAAGGTTTCTAACGTTTTCACGTTAGCTAAGGTTTTGACATTTTCATGTCACTAAGTTTGGGATAGTCGCCAGTAAGGGCCATACTCCAGTTTACATACGATCCTTTGGGCTTGTCCCCAGTTATCCTTTGGGCTTGTCCCCAGTTATCCTTTGGGCTTGTCCCCAGTGATCCTTTGGGATCATCCTCCGTTATCCTTTGGGCATGTCCCCAGCTACTAATTATCTTTTACATTGGCTTAGTCCCAAGTTATGTTCCATTTTCAGGTTCTCAAAGCTTAACGAATAAGGATCCTTAATCCTTGTTATCCGTTTAAAATTTCACTTATGGTTATCTTGATCAAAGGTTAGGATCCTAACTTGGATCCTCAGGTATGATCCTTGACTATTTTGATTATACTAAACAACCCTTGCACTTTGACAACTGAAACCTATGATCCTTGAAATAAACTACCTTGAATTTCGATTATAGGATATTTGATCCAGGATCATATCCTAAATTTCTTAAACATAATTTGCTCAACTTTTCTTACTCAAACAAACATGTGTCAAAACAATTGAAAATAAAAAGGATAATAACACAAGATAAGCGACAAAGTTTAAGATTTTATTTATTAACGAAAGGATTAACCCTTTCAAAAGTTGTCAAAATTGCCAACCCACATTTCTACCAGCAAAACGTGGCCCGTCCACATGGGTTGGCAAAGGGTGTCCATTGTCTATGCGGTCTTAGCAGGTGCAGGAAATTAAAGCGGCAGGATCACAAAGGCTTCATCCCCAAACAGAGGATCCCTCCACCTTTTGATCCTACCTATTGTCCAAAGGATCCAGGATCCTTAACCCTAAAAACTATTGTTCAAAGATTACAGACCATCAATTGTTTCAAATACCACAACCACACCACTACCAACTTAAAAAATTGGGCTCCGGCCTAGTCAAAATATCCATCATCGCCCAATCCAGCAGCTACACCTTTGCTGCTCCATCACCACCAGCTTCTCCACCCTGATCCTTGTCAGCATCACCACCTCCAGCATTGGGATCCTCAGCTTCATCCTCGTCCTCCAGCCGCCAGTCTTGCCTTCCAACCCTCACGTCCCATGTGCTTTGTCAAAGGCAGGATCCTGAGCCTCCGCAGCCATTTGTAGTTGTATCTTGTACATAGCATTGCTGCAGAGACCTTGGCATCCTGGGATGATCTCCTGCTTCTCGCCATCCATGTCAATCAGCCTTTGAGCAGCCTCATCCTTTGTAGCCCGGAGTTCCTTCTCAAGATCTGCTATCTTGAGATCCTTAACACGCCCATTTGTTGGAGGTCGGCGATTTGGCTTTCCTGATCCTCGACATGTCCAAGATAGGTCTCAATCTCAGCAAGTTTCTGCAAAAGAGAAAAGGTAGATTCAGGATCAGGTGATCAAAAAGCAGGATATGCAAGCAGGATATTCAAGAAGGATAACCAACAGGGGCAGTGATCCTTACCTCATTAACATAGTCGAGAAACTGTTGGCGAGCAGAGGAAATCCATGGAGATCTTCAGAAGTCTTCCTCTTCTTTCCCTTACCCCTAATGGGTGCTTTAGGGGCTGAAGCGGAGGGACTGGCAGCAGAAGTCTTCTCCTCGAAGACTTGACGTTGGCGAGATTCATCTATCCCAAACTTGGAGGCAGACTTGGCAGATTTGGCAGACTTTCCAGCGCCTACACAATCAAAAACAAGATAAGTTCCCTTATTAATCAAACAATCTCACATATAACTTACTTTTTACAAGGATACTTACTTGACATAGTGGCAGATGCGGAGGATACTTCTTGTGAATCTTGGACGGTGACTTGGAAACTTCTAACCTCAGGATCAAGCTTTTTAAAGGCTAAAACTCTTTCTCTTGCGGCAGGGGTTAACTTAAGATGAGCAATGGATATAGCTGCACAAAAGAAAAAAGACATTAGTGATCCTCATCATAAGAGACAAGTCTGATAGTGATCCTTCGAGGATCCTCTATCCTACCATGAGTGGCCCACTCCTTGGCAGATCCTTCCCTCCCTAGGTCAATCCCTTTCTGCATCCTCTCGAAGGTATACAGAACCCTCCAGATCATCGGCATAGCTTGGATATAAGAGATGCCGGTTAAGGAAAAGAAAGATTGGGTGAAGGCTGGAAAAGGATACGAATATCCTATGGAAACGGAGTTGCAGGAAAAGCCACCCAGGTGTCAGAGATAAAATCACTTAGGGCGATAGGAGAAAAAGATTTAAAGACGGTATCCGCCGGAAAACAGTGACGAATCCTATCAATGAGAGCATCGGTGTAACAGCATCTCTCAGTAGGAGAGTCCTTGATGATCCTTGGCTTTTTGGGGACTCTTCTTGTGATCCTTATGAGGAGAATTTCGGAGCAACATCCTTGCGGGAGAATAGAAACAGGGGAGTAGAAAACAGAGTAATAGAAGAAAGAAAGAGAAGATAAGGGAAGGGAATACCTGATCAACCTTCGATGGAGATTATAAAGGGAAGATATCTTGAATTTAAATGAGGATCGATCCAACCCTATTCCTATTATAATCATGATTTGCAGGGATGTCACTTCAGTGACGTAATGATCGCAACGGCTAGTCCGGTTGTAACGGCTAGTTATTCGGAGTTGCCCGTTGGAGATAAGATCAAAACAAAATACAACTCGTTAATTTACAATAACTCCTTATATTTTGGGGGCAATTGTTAGGGCTGGATTTTACAATACATGATCCTCACATGTGATCCTAACCAGTGATCCTTGTTTCTTTGGCAGATAGTGATCCTCAGCAGACTCCCAGGATCAGGATCACGGACCATCATAGGATCCTCATGCTAACAGTTGTTTCGTTGAATTTAATATTGTTTTGCAGGAATGACTAGTAGGATCCGCTCTTAGCATCACAATTAAAGGACGCTTCACAACTATGGCATGTGCTTAATCGCGAGATGGACGTTGTGAAGGATATGGAAACTTGGCATGATTTAAGGGCGATAATTTAGGCTAGATTACTTTTATTTCTAAAGGGGTAATGAGATGATTATTAGTCTTTTTACCTAAAATAGGTCACCTACACTTGTATATATAACACTCTTCCTCATTCGGAAGAACACACAACACAATTCTCACACGCTTAGACACTCGAAACTATAGTGATCCTTGTACTCAGCTCATTATCATCCGGAGTTGTAACTATATTTTTCTTATATTGAAGTTGGTGATCGGTAGTTGCCATCACCCGAGGTTTTTTATGCCGGAGATCATACATTGATCAAGGGCTTTTCCTCGTATAAATCATTGTGTCTTTGATATTTCTCATAAAAAGTGATCCTTTACTTTTATAATTAACCAAGCATCATACCCCGTTTACATAAAGTTTGGTTACATTATCCTTGTGTGATTTTTGACCAAAACAAACGCCATCAGGCTGTCAAACGTTTCGTCTTTCGATTTCAAAAACATGACCCAAGAAATCTGGAATAATCATCAGTCACGACCATACAGTAGGAATCTCTTGTTATACTCTTGACATTCACTGGACCAAACAAATCCATGTGAAGTCTTTCCAAAGGTCTTGAAACTGAATTGACTTGCTTTGTAAGGTGTGACTTTTCTTCTGTTTGCCTTTGACACAACTTATGCACTCCCCTTCCAGATGAAAACCTTTGACATGCACTCCTATAACCAAATCATTATGCACCAAGTGATTCATTTCCTTAGATGAATATGCCCCATCTTTCGGTGCCAAAACCTTGATTCTTTCTCCGTTGCTCTAGACACAAAACAATGAGCTGACCATGGTTGTAGTAGTGACCTCATGTCCAACACGTACTGATCATTGACTCTTGGTGCCCTCATGATGATCCATTCCTCAGGTATCAAAATCCCGGTTTCAAGATCAAACATTCTTTGTCGGTGAAATGAGTAGTATACATCCTATCACAGATCTGGGAGATACTCAGTAGGTTGTTCTCCAGCTCAGCGATGTAGTTAACTCTCTCAAATGTTACGATGCCGTTCGATAACGTTCCTTCCCTATGATCCTTCCTCCTTGATTACCCGCAAAACCCACGTAACCACCGTTAATGTTATTCACATCATACAGCAACGCAGTCTTCCCTGTCACATGTCTCGATGCTCCACTATCCATGATCCACCTGGATACAAGTTTTGGAAGATCCTGCACATAACAAATCATCATTTAAACAACTTCAAGAAAGATGCCGATTCATGCTTCGCGAACCAGGAAGCTCCGGCAATTCAAACTGTTTAGTCAAACATTGAGTCACCCAGCCTCATCAGCCTTAGGTGCAACCTTGACTCTTCGCAATTTGAATTTTGAAATTTTCAGCCTTGAGAGGTGGAAAAATTTGCATCATAATCAACCGCAATTGACTCGTCAGCCTTTTTCACCTCAGAAGAGTTGAAACTTTCTTCTCAACTTTTGATTCAATTTTAGGTTTCCACGCCTGTTGAGTTACTGCAACCCTTTTGTAAATTTACCATTTTGAGTTACCAACTTCTTTACGGGTTCATTTTTCACTATTAAGTTGTCAATTTTAACATTCTTTTTCTCAACAACTCTTTTCTCAACAATCATCGGTGCTTTACCCTTCACATCAACCTTCTTCTGTTGAACTTTCACAGCTTCAGTCTTAGGCTTCACATAAGTACACTTTCGTGCAATGTGACCAACCTGATCACACCTAAAACAAGTACGAGTATCAGCTACCGACTCGTGCCTTCAGACTGAGCTGTGAAGCTCTCCTCTCAAAGAACTCTTTGTTAGATTTTGAAAAAATTTGTTTCTCTTCATCAGCAAGTGAACTTGAACTGTTCACAAACACCTTCTTCTTTGCAAACTTCTGATACTTTTTACCCCCCTGATAACCACCCGACCAACTGTTTCTGTTGTTATTATAAAAACGTGGTGGATTAACAGATTTTCTTATTATAAACTCTATCTTTCTTTCGACTCAGATTATTCACTGCTGACAACTCGACTTCAACCAGATTGAAGAAACATTTGTCAATTTGTTCAAGTTACATTCTCTATCGGAAACTCTGAATCCGAAAAAACCTATCTGATCCTGACATCTTGTACATGACAAGACCAGATTCATCATTTAAGTTGTTCTTGGATTTTTGTTTCGGAATGTATTTATCAGAAACACCCATCCTCCTCAGAAGTGTCACAATCCGGTTTTAGCACTTTGTCAACCACACTTTTCACCACATCATTTTGGACACTTTCGTCATTGGAAGACGTGAACGTGACATCAATGTTCTCAGGAAGTTTACTTCAGTTTCTTCCTCAAGTTCAACCAAACTAGATTGTTTTTCGTGTAGTTATCCAAAACTGGCAGTGGAACTTTGTGAAAACCTACACCCGTTCCATCAGAAAACACATCTTCGCCAGCTTTGTTTTTCCCTATGGGTTTGGGAACAATATGCTGCAAAACAAAGCTTGCTGAGCTATAGCTGTTTAACTTCAACTGAATTCATTCGTTTTCAATTTCAGCTTCTTGAACTTTGAGTTTCAGTTTAGCAATTTCATCCAGTTGTTCGTTAATTGATTCTTCTTTTTCTTACCACAGCTCTTAGATGTTCATTTTCTTTATATGTTTTGCCATTTCGATCATCACTATCTTTCACAATGCTTTTAAGTTTTTCAAACTTTTCAGAAATCTGACGGTTTTCAAGAACTAATTTTTCATTTTCACATTTAACTTTTTCATGTTCAATTTATCAGTTTCAATTTGAGCCATTAATTCTTTAATCCGTTCAGTTGAAGCTTTTTCGGTTTGTCACGACCGAGAATCTGATCCTCAACGCTTTTAACTTTCGTTGTCAGATTCTTAATTTTCTCACTGTTTAGGTACGTGACAGTGCTACAAAAATTGCATTCTTTGGTGCAGTTTTTGCAGTCAACATTTCCGTCGATCTTTTTACCTGACGCATTTGTTGACGCATTTGGACCGACCTGGCCCTTTGACTCAGTCACAGAATTAGAGTCTACCTCAAGTGCTTTCGCGGCCAGCACTTTGTCAGCCATCTTTCCCAGTTCTCTGCTGTCAACTCCTGCTAGTATCAATCAAGCCAGTATCAATCTGCTTTGCTTTTTCGAACTCTTCTTTTTTCTTTCTTTCTCTTCTTTCTCCTCTTTCTCCTTTCTCTCTTTTTCTTTTTCTTCTTCATCTTCTCTGTTGTGTTCCCACCACTTGTGCTGCCAGTACTCATCATCCTCTTTTATCTCCTTGATGATAGCTTCCATATCGAGTGTGCTGTCATCAATCGCAATGTTTCCATACCGATCAAGATAGCATTCTCTGTCTGGATCCCATCTATTTGCTCTTCTTGCTTCCATAAATGCGAGAGATCTTCAAGATTCTGTTTTCAGCAATCATTTTTCGATAACAGTACTTCTGCTCGTCAGTACGATTATCTTTCCACGGAATTGGTTCATCATCATTCGCCATGAATGCGTAACCAACCGCATCTTCTTCCTGTAAACTTCCTTACTCCAATCGTCCCCTCATCATCGTCAATCACAGCTAGAGCCCTTGATTTGTCTCTGTTATCTTCAGTCTGCTTCAATCTCGGCGGCTCGGATTTATTTTGATGATAGATTGCCTTTTTGTAGTAATCATCTCGAAATGGATTCTCCGACTCATCAGCGTATGCATTTCTACATTCCTGCTTGAAGTGACCCTTTGCTTTACACTTAAAGCACGTCACCTTGGATTTTTCGAACCCCAACTTTGTAGACGGACCACCGATTTTTTTCTCCCAGTAATCTCCATGAGGCGTTGTGCACGTCGAACTGCACTTGCCATCGCCCAACGAATGTCGATCAGTTCCATTTCTTCGGGATCTATCTGATCGTAATCTTCTTTCGTCAGATTTGTATTTCCCGATCTTACCAGCCCCAACCCTTCATATGATTCCAACACAGATGCCAAGAAAACCATCTGTTGCTTAGCCGACTCCTCATCAAAATTCTGTGCGTTCAAATCTATCGATGTTGCAAGAAACTTTGCATCAGAACGATTTACAGAAGATGTAGACCCACTGTGATAACCACTGTGATTCCGCTGCTTGGACTGCTTTGACTTTCTTTTTTTGCTGAAGAAACATTCTTAGCAGAAAATGCAGTTTCGGAGAAGTAGCTTTCGGCATCAAGCTTTTCGGATAGTACAAATCCAGGTTTTGCTGATAAGATGAGTGATTAACTTTGTATGTTTTCTTTAGCTCTAGCTCTGACTTTCAAGTCTCTCAATCACAAATCTGGAGTCAACTGTTCAGGAGCAATAGTGTTCTTCAACATCAGTGCGTAATATCTCCAATCCACTTCATCTAGTAATGAATCAAACAGTTTGTCAGCAAGTTTTCATCAAATACGTGATCTTATGTCGTGCAAGTTCCAGCTTCAGATGACCGAACCTTTCAATCATTTTGCAAACCGATTCATTTTAAGACAACCAAACATGTCAAACTTTTTCTAAGAAGTTTCGTTTTATTTTTTACAATCTCTTTACTTCCTAGACACTTCTTCTTGAGTTTTCCCATAATCTTTTGCATTGGAGTAGTCTATCAACGAAATATGTCTTCCCGCACCGACTGAAACAGTAAAGCCACACACTTTTGCTCGGCTACAAATCCTTCAATTCTTCAGCTGATCTCAATGCTTCACCATTCTTCTTTCCATTTGCATATCCATTTTTCATACTTTTCCAACTTGCAAATGCGAAAGCCATCAACCAGTCTTCGAATTTTGTTGACCACCTACTATAGTTTCTATAGCCATCAGCTTCGGAGGTTTGTTGAATGTACCAAATGCAGTCTCCGACTCCCAAGCTTCTTTCTTTTTCTTTCGGTGGATCCTCATTCGTATTGCTCGAAGACGTATCATTGTTTCCGGAACTTCCCGTGAATGCGTACATTTCGCTGAACGGATTCATGAAAATATCATCCATTTTGACTGTACCTGCAAAATCAACGACGCTTAGAAAAATTTTTCGAAATTTTGAACAACACGACACAAAAGCGAATCTATCTGTGAATGACAAATAAGCGGATCTATGTGGTTCAAATATGCGAACCAAATAAGCGAACCGTTCGAGCGACCAGAACAATGTTAGTTCGAGCGGACCAGGTAATACTCTAAAAGCGAACCACAGTATGTCCGTTCAAGCGAACCTATAACTGTCCAAATAAGCGGACCGTAAAAGCGAACCCAGCAATTGAACAAAAAGCGGACCAGAAATGTACGTTCGAGCGGACCTGTATGTGTCCGTTCGAGCGAATCTTTCAAATTTTGTCCAGAAAAGGGAACCTCTTGTTCGTAAAAGCGAATCAAAGTTTTTACCCTGTTTTAATCATTTTTTAGTTCGAGTTTTAGCCTGAAACTTCTAGGATTTGTTATTAGTATGTTTTACATGTTATACTCAATTTTCAGACAATTTCAACCGTAGGAACTACTGTAAACCGAAAAAGTATGAGAGAAAGTGAGTAGAAAGAGAGATTTCTGCAGATATAAGCTGTAGTAGTATGAACTCCTCGTCCTGAGCTCTGATACCACTTGTTGGACCGTTGTATTGACCCGAAAAGTCAGTCAAGGTAGCTCATCATCATATATAAAGGCGGAATCAGTATATATGATGTACAACAGCTTGTCCTTTCAATTCCACTGCTTTATAGCTTTCTGAGATAATTTTGACAGAGTTTCGTTCCAAAAGCACATACCCTTGATGAGATCCGCTCCAACTGACCTCCTATTTATAGACTAGGGTGGTTCGCTTATATGACTGTCCTATAAGCGGACCTACAACATTGCACCATAAGCGAACCTATCAAAGAACCCTATGAGCGGACCTACCTCTATCATGTTCATAAAAGCGAACCTATTACAATAAAACATGATTTTGACTATCTAGACCCTCTGTTGACCTAACTTGACCTAAGACTTCACGTAGACGTAGTCAACAGACATCCTATGCATCAACATACTTCTCAGCCATCGGTGGTTCCAGATGTTCAATATGTGGGTGGACCAAAAGGAGTGCACTATGGATCAACAATGGTGACTTAGCCATCAGGCTCATATTTCCAGCCAGCAGGATCCTACCCTCAGCATATGGGACCTTCATGAATTCGGGAGGATACTCAGGAGCGCAGCAGATTCAAGGAACCTCCTTTGTTCCAGGATCATCCCAGGTTCAAGGATCCTCCTTTGTTCCAGGATCATCCAGGTTCAAGGATCCTCCTTCGTTCCAAGATCATCCCAGGTTTCAAGGATCCTCCTTTGTTCCAGGATCATCCCAGGTTCAAGGATCCTCCTTTGTTCCTGTTGGTGCAGTTGTCTGTCGACTACATCTTAGTTCGAGTCTTAGGCTAGGGCTGATTGTTAGTGAACGAAATCGAGAAATCATGATTTAGTGATAGGTCCGCTTATGTGTCACTCATGATAGGTCCGCTTATATGGACAAATCATGTAGGTCCGCTTATACGGACATGAGGTCAGCTTTTATGTCAGGTCCGCTTATACGGACATGGTAGGTCCACTTTTATGTCAGTCCGCTTATACGGACATGTCCGTATAAGCGAACCCATATGTCTATATATAGGGGTGTCATATGAGCGGATCAGTGTGTGTTTTTGAAGGTGTAACGGCGAAGCCCTGCCGATTTGTCTCCAGAACGTGTATAATTGTCAATTGATCAATAAACGAGACGTTAAATAGTGAAGTCAAGCTTTACGAAGACCGAATCAATGAATTCCGCCTCTGATTCTGTCTAAGCGCTCTTCTGATCGACTCGTCAGGTCGTCAAACATTCCTACAAGTGGTATCAGAGCAATTGGTAGGATCGGATTGCGACCTAAACGAGTCGTTCGAAGAGCTCAAATCCGTTTCAGAGGCGGAAACAAGGAAACGGACGTGTACACAGCTTGAATCACACTTTAAACCTCTTGTATATTGATTTTACAGCGTTTACATTGACAAGGAACACCGGCAATACTCGGTATCAGATCTGAAAGTCGTTACAAATGAAAATGAACTAACAACCTATTTATACTAATGCAGGTTCGCTATAAGACATCACCATGATGTTGAATGCAGTTTTAATGACAAAACAAAAAAGCAATAAACTTCTACATCGAAGAAAGTGCTAAGTGGAAGCAAGAGTTGGAAACGGAAAAAATCGAGAATGAGAGAATTAGACGATTTTGCAAAGTTATTTCTAGTTCTGATTATCTCATTGATCGCATTTACCCAACTGTTGCAAGTATGGAAGCTTTCAAAGATGAGAAGCTTAAAGACAAGAAAGACTGTGGTAAGAAATCGACTGTTAGTTACAACAAATGTCCGCCTCCGATTTGGGATGGTTATTCACTAGGAGACCAAATGAGGAGCAATTGGAAAAAGCAGTCAATATAAAGCTTAAAACCGACACAACTGACGCTTTACCAGATAACATAGATGTCACGTATACCTCGTCCGATACTGATCATGAGTCTGTACTAGTCAAAAAGGTGGTCGATCAGGTGTTGGATACTGATGAGGAGTCTGAGTCGAAATCTGGGTTTGGAAAGTCAAAGTCGTCAGTCAACAGTCAAAATTCGTCGGATAAACGGTCTTATATAAAGAATTTTTATTATCAAGGCAGATTTGAATGATGAAACATTCGAAGTGTGTATACTTTGAATGGTTCGGACAAATTATATTACAATTAAGAATCCCAATAATGAGTATTAAAACGGAACTAATAAACAAAACTTTCAAACTAATAGAGGTTAATATTCCAGAACTAAAAGTTTTGAAAAGTTTTGAAATCTAAAAAATACACTTCTAGAGTTCAGCAACGTTTAATAAGAAAAAGGGCAACAATCCTGGTTCTGGTTTTCAAAAGAAACCTAACCAGAATCGTAGCTACAAAAAGAAAGGCCTTGGTTTTTGTCCACCAGAAAATGATAAAAATATGAAAAATTCTAAAACAAAATCTGAATTTGTGTCAGGTGGAAGTGCTGAGGAGGAACAGCAGAAACCTTCTGGAGACAGTCAAATAAAGAGTTTCTTGCTGAGAGAAAGAAAAAGGAGGAGCTGATATATGTTATCAAAGAGAGACTAGAACCTGTTATAGATGCAATGAAGCTGGTCACATTGCATGGAATTGCTCAAAAAGTGCCAACTCAAAACAGGAAGTTTCTCAGAAGTTGAAAGAGAAAGTTGTTGATGTTGACACACCAACCAATAGACCTAAAATTTTTGAAATTCAAAATTTGAGGTTGGTGAGTGTTCGGAAAGAATTTTACAAAAAGAAAGGAAAGACAACCAGGTGTGGGTTGCGAAGAAAGGTGAAGTGAAGGTCGCGATGAATCTGGTTCCACAAAGCCAGAAGAGCCACAGGTTGAGGAGAAAATTTCAGTGAATGATGAAGAGTTTCCATCATTGAAGTTTGAAGAAGTGAAAAGGAAAGTTGGAAAAACTGAGATTTCGAATCAGTTCTACAAAGAAAAGAATGATTTTGATGTCGAGAAAACATTCAACGGGAATGTTAAGAAGATATATTGGGAAAACGTTGAGTGGGAGAGCTAAGGGGTAAAAGATTTTTACGCGACAAAAAAGGCAACATACAACCCTACGGCTCAAGAGCTGAAGGCCATCAAGTCTGAAAAGACTTGGATGAAGTCTACTTCCCATAATAGTCAAAAGACTATGCCGGAGATCCCAAGTTTATATCGTGGATCAGGAATCGGCATCTTTCTAATGTTTGAACAGTTTGTTTGAAAGATTTTGAATAGAGTTTTTAATGTTTTTGCAGGTTGAAAGACTACGCCGAGCTTCAGGTTGGTAGTGCGAAGCAGGAATCGGCATCCTGATTGGTAAAATGGTGATTGTGGAATGTAACATTCCTACAAAGGTAATCTTATTCTTACAAGTGGTATTTGTGGTATATTTTGAGATGTTTGTATTTTTATAAGTGGTACAGAAGGCTCTAAATGAAAATGGTAAATCAGGGACATTAATTTGTACTTTGATTTACTATTCAGGGCAAGAGAAGCACAATGATATGAACCACATCCCTTTTTAAAAAAAAATGATAAACCTACAAGTGATTTTTGATCAACACAAACTTATTTTCCGGAAAATTATTTTGATTAAAACAAACTTAAGTGTTTTGAATCTAAATGAGAAAATGGTTTGTGACAGGGGAGTTCGATTGTTTATGTGAAGTGGTGATTTGATGTGATTCAACGTCAGTTGTCAAGTTTCTGTACAGTTTGTGTTTTTTTATGTTTTCTAGGTGGGTCTAGAGTGTAGTTTTCAAATTTCCTTTGAAATGTGTTTGCATTTTAGGGGGAGTAAGAAATTTAGAAAATCCAAAAACATTAGAAATTTGAAAAAGCAAAACATGATAAATTCAAAAATGAGTTTTGTTGCGAAAAAGAGGAAATGATAGTTACATCAGTGGACTATCATGACACGCTAAAAGAAATGTAAAGTTAAAATGTGATAAACAATCTTACTGCGGATGTGCAGTAGATTTCGCACATTTAGTAAATTGAAACGAGATATAAATCTAAATTCAAACTTGTTGATCGTGGGTAACTATTCTTGGATATATGGGTAACCCCGAAATCTTGTTGAAAGGTCCCGTATTCTGAGATACTAGGTCTTTATACTCATGATATCTGGGGTATTATCCCGGGACTTCTGCTGAATGGAAGTTCTGACCTAGTCCCCGGATAATACTTTCTGCTAAAGCTTTGAAACATAAGCTTCGCCCTCAGCAAATCGATGAAACAATAAATTGATAGTCATTGCTGTTGTAAAAAAGATCCCTAAAGGGGACCCACCAAAAGTCGAGCCGTCATCTCTCTGCTGAACGGAGTTCTGACCTGAGCTCTCACGGTTTCGCACCTAACCCCTTTCAGATATCATCTGGTGGTATACTCACCTGTAAGACTGAATATTGGGATCTGGATACAGGAGTATTCAAGTGGAGTGATACACAATTAAGTTTAAGTCTCTAAAACATTAATATTGTATCTCAAATCGATTGAAATTGTGTGAGAATTTAAGTGGACAAACTACTGACAATCTTAGGTATAAATTGTTTAAAGCTTAAAATGAATCAAGCTTAACGTGTTGGTGATTGTCTCATAAACTGATATGATCCTCTTGCACAAACTCACAAAATATTGTTTGTAAATTATTTCATTTCTGTATGTTTTTGTTTACTAGTAGTGTCAGGTAATATCTCTAGAAATCCAAAAAGATTTTAGTGTGTTTTTAGCATAAATTTTGAAAATGTCAAAAAGATTTCGGCAACTGATGTTGGAAAACTGATTTTCAAATTCTGAGTGCTAACATGATGAGCAGCATTTGAGGGGGAGTGTGTGTAAATCTAACTATTTTCGTTAAATCTAACCTTTTCAAGTGGTTCATCATAGTCATTTGAGAGAAGTCTGAGTTGTTGCAATTATATGTTTGTTTAGTGGATATGAGAGTCAAATGTTGGTGCAGAGTTATTTGAAACATTTGTGAAAGAAATTTATTTCAGGGTTGAGATTGTGCAGGTAGCCAGGTTTCGATTTATGAAGATCTCTGTTGGAGCCAGGTTGATCGATCCTGAAAGAATGAGTAGAGTCAGATTCTGATCCTGAAAATCATGTTTATCGTTGAGGCTAATGAACTTAAGGAATCAAGAGATCTGATCAAGAGAATTAGAGTATTTTAAAGCCAGACAACGATCCTGAAGATGTTACTGAAGAACAAAAGAATGCCAGTAAATCGAGAAGGGGAGTCTGAAGATTGAAAGAAGATAAAGCCCAGAGACTGATCTAGACTGAAGATATGAAGACATAGATTCGCTGTCATGGTGTGTTGGCGACTCCATCAACATCTAAGGGGGAGTCTGTTAGTGCACTACATCTGTTGATTGCGTCTAGGTGTCTAGAATCAGGTCTTATATCGTATTGTATAGCATAGGGCACGTTTTACGAGAAAACATGTGTTTGTATGGGTTGTATAGACTAGGTTCGCTCATATGGACATAGGGTGTTAGGTTCGCTTATTTGGCAGGCTGGTCCGCTTATGTGGACATGTCTGGTCCGCTTTTATGGTCTTGTGACACATAAGCGGACCCAACTGCCTATATATAGGGTTGTTTGAGCGAACGTTAGTAGTAGTTGTTGAATTCCACGCCGAAGCTCTGCCGGTGTGAAGATTGAGCTGTAAAACGTTTCAAATCAATAAAACAAGCAGTTAGGAGGAAGAACAAGCTATATCTACTTGCATTTCTTATTTTTCCGCATCTGAAACGCAAGAGACAACCTCTGAACGACTCGTTCGGGTCAGCAAACGATCCTACAGTTCCAGGATCATCCCAGGTTCAAGGATCCTCCTTCGTTCCAGGATCATCCCAGGTTCAAGGATCCTCCTTTGTTCCAGGATCGTCCCAGTTTCAGGGATCCTTCCAGATGCCAGGATCCTTGAGGAGTTTGCAAACAGATGTCCATCAGGGAGATTTTATTCCGATGCAGACCATTGCTTCTACTGGCCCTTCGGTCATTCCAGAGCCTCAACAATATGGGTTCACATTTGGTGTTCCTAATTCGAACCCGATGGGAGGTAACACTTTTAATAATTCTCTTACCACTAACCATGGATTCATGCAGGATACAGGTATCAATCACGCCATGGCCAGGGAATTGCAAAAGTTGAAGGATATGATATCAAGTGTTCCAGGAGTGGTCAAACCTATCCCGGAAATGGCAGATGGGATCCATAAGATATCTCGTTTTGCGCCACCAATCTGTGATGCTGAGATACCCAAGAGGTTCCACGTACCAACCATGAAACTATATGATGGTTCAACGGATCCTGAAGAACATGTAGCACAATACCGGGGGAGGATGGAGATCAATCCAACACCAGAAAGGTTAAAGGAAGCATGTCTGTGCAAAGGATTTGGATCCACTCTTACTGGATCAGCTCTCAAATGGCTGCTAAGTCTTCCCCCTTACTCTATTACCTCATTTGTAATCTAGTTAACCTATTTAATAATCAGTTTTCTTGTAGTAGAAAATTTGAACGATTAACTAGTGATCTATATAGGATAACCCAGGGTCATAATGAATCATTAAGGGATTACATTACCAAATTTAGTAAAGAATCCTTAGACATTCCCAACTTGGATATAGTCACGGCTGTTGAAGCCTTTAAAATGGGATTACTTAGGGATTCATTGTTCTATGATGATCTTGTTATGACTCCATGCAGGAACTTAGATGAGGTAAGAACCCGGGCACTCAGGTTTATCCGGCTAGAGGATGACAAGAGGATCCAGGAGAGATTAGCAGGATCCTCAAAGCAAGAGAAACAAGGATCCTCATTCAAGAACAACAAATTCAAATCCTATAACAAATCCGATAACCAGAACGTGCATGCTGTTGATCAGGAAGAGGATGATGAGGATTATCCTCCAATTTCTGAATATTGTTTTTCTGTTGATAACAATGAACTAATCCTTGCGATGCAGAATTTAGGTGATAAAGCCAGATGGCCTAGAAAAAATGACAGATCGGCTGCAACCAAAGATAAATCAAAGTGGTATGCATACCATGAAGATTTTCGGCATCTAACAGAAGAATGCATTGCATTGAGAAAGGAAATTGGATATTTGTTGAGCAAGGGGCATCTAAAAGAGTTATTGGGGAGAAAGAAGTCAAGGACTCAGGATCCTGAAAGGATCCCAGAGAAAGCTCCAGCCCCTCCAGCGGATGCACAATTTATAAACTTTATTTCTGGAGGATCAGACATCTGTGGTACATCCTTGTCAGCAGCTAAAAGGCACGCAAAGGAAACTAAAATGGATAATGGAGAAAGACCTGTTCGAACATCAAGTGTCTCTGAAGGAAAAGTCATAACCTTTGATGAGGATATCATGTTGATATCCAGGATCCTCATCATGATGGTTTAGTTATTTCTCTTTTCATTTCTAACCATTTTGTCCGCAGGATCCTTATTGACGGAGGAAGCTCAGTAAACATTATCCAGCTTGATGTTCTAAAGAAAATGGGTATCCCTGAATCAGATATCATACCAAGATCCTCCATGCTCGTGGGATTTAGTGGCGAAACTAAGAATACCCTGGGGGACATTAAACTCCCAATAACATAGAAGGCCTACATTCTTATCAAAAATTTTGTGTTATTGACTGTTTATCTTGTTGTAATGTTATCCTTGGCAGGCCCTGGATACACGATATGAAGGCAGTCCCATCTACCTACCATCAATGTGTGAAGCTCCCTAGTCCTTGGGAATAGTCAAGATTGACAGTGGTCAGCAGGAGGCTAAGAACTGCTACACTTCATCAATGAAACCAGCCTCGAAATCAAGGGAGCAATAGCAATCAAAGTATCCTCCAAGGGATGTCTTGGAGGCGAGAGAATAGGATGTGGTAGAAATCCTCATGGATCCTGATGACCCTGAATCCAAAATCTATATCGGATCAGGGATCCTTGGTAAAATGAAGGAAGATCTAGTATCCTTCCTCAAAAGAAGAAAAACTACCTTTGCATGGAAGCATGAGGATATGACAGGTATATCTAAGGATATTATCACTCATAAACTTGGCATTGACAGGTCATTCAAACCGATCCATCAAAAAAGGAGGAAGTTTGCACCAGAAAGAAATGCGATTATCCAGGAAGAGGTAGAGAAATTGCTCCGGGCAGGTATGATTAGAGAGGTCAAGTATCCAAGATGGTTGGCCAATGTGGTTGTTGTTCAAAAGAAAAATGGAAAGTGGAGGGTATGTGTCGATTTTACTGATTTAAATAAGGCAAGTCCCAAGGATCCTTTCTCATTACCCCACATTGACTCCATGGTGGATGCAACGGCGGGTCATGAACTGTTAACTTTTATGGATGCTTCCTCTGGATTCCAGCAAATTCAGATGGAACCATCTGATCAAGAGGATATGACTTTTATGCCTCCAACCGGTATATATTGTTATATTGCTATGCCATTTGGATTAAGGAATGCAGGTGCAACATATCAAAGGCTGGTGAATATGATGTTCAAGGATCAGATTGGACAAACTATGGAGGTTTACATAGATGATATGGTGGTAAAGTCCATAAAAGCTGAGGATCACCTAAGAGACTTGGAGGAATCATTTGATATCCTTGACAGATATAACATGAAACTTAATCCTTCAAAATGTCACTTTGGTGTTAAAGCAGGTAAATTCTTAGGATATATGGTGACCAAGAGAGGCATTGAAGCTAGCCCGGAACAAATCAAAGCCTTGGGTGAACATCAAATCTCCTGCCAATGCTAAGGATGTGCAAAGGCTAACAGGCAGGATAGCAGCTTTGAACAGATTTATATCCAAATCCTCGGAAAAGTGCAAAGAATTCTATGATATCCTAAGGAAGAACAAGAAATTCGAGTGGACTGAGAAGCATGAAAGTGCTTTACGAGCTCTCAAAGAATACCTATCCTCAGCCCCAGCCTTGATGAAACCAGAAAAGGGAGATGTGTTATCCTTATATCTCGCAGTATCCTCAAAAGCAGTAAGTGCAGTCCTTGTTAAGGATCATGAAGGTACACAACATCCTGTCTATTATGTAAGTAAGAGTTTACTTGATGCTGAATCCAGGTATTCACACCTTGAAAAGCTTATTCTTGCATTAATTATGGCATCTACTAAGTTGAGACATTATTTCGAAACCCATGTTATTGTTGTTAAAACTAATTTCTCAATTAAGAATGTCCTCAGGAAACCTGAGATGTCTGGAAGGATGGCTAAGTGGGCAGTGAAGCTTAGTGCCTATGATATAAGATATGAGCCTAGGACAGCCAACAAATCCCAAGCATTGGCCGACGTTGTGGCTGATTTCAGTAGTGATTTAC
Source organism: Helianthus annuus (assembly GCF_002127325.2). NCBI lineage: Eukaryota > Viridiplantae > Streptophyta > Magnoliopsida > Asterales > Asteraceae > Helianthus > Helianthus annuus. The sequence goes on along the minus strand of NC_035449.2, from coordinate 56,624,346 downwards.
AAAAGGAAGCCGAATTAGAAGTCCAGCAGCTGGAGGAGACCAAGGACCTTGGATACTCTAACTGATGGATCCTCAAATATCAAAGCACGGGGCTTGGAATACTACTAAAATCGCCACAGGGAGACATAATACCCACTCTATAGCTTGTGAGTTCCAAACCACTAACAATGAGGCTGAATATGAAGCCTTGAT